>NC_056731.1:150182851-150490351 GCF_019279795.1 Protopterus annectens
CTTGAATTTTCCTTGTGAGAAACCTTTGTGGTCTCTTCAATTGCTACAGCTGCTTGGGAAGGTACATACCAAAAAGGGCATTGTACTCAATTATTGGCCTGATGAGAAAAGCGTACAGTGAGGTTATAACTTCTTTTTTTCTGGAGGCAATGTCCTTATCTATGAGATGAGCAAGATAAGATGCCCTTCTTACCACTGTGGAGACATGGTGATCTATAAGGTAAGGTTGCTGTCAACCTGTGTGACCAGGTCTCTCACCACTGAGTGAATACTTAGAGTGCTGTTATTGATGTGGTGGTAGTTAGCAGGAACATCATTCTTACGGAAAGAGATGATAATACATTTTTTTGCATTGAGGTTAAAGCTGTGACTTTAGCACCAGTCATTTGTTTGTGTACGATGCTCTTGTAGGATGACATCATTCGGAGATTCTATGACTGCTTCCAGTTTGCAGTCATCAGCAAATTTTGTCAGCCACAGACCTTTAGTTTTAGCTTGCACTTCAGAGAAATAGATTCTAAATAGTAGATGTCCCAGGACTGATCTCTGTGGAACACCACTGGTTACAGGTCTGCTGTTGGAGTTGGATTCCCCTATTTTGACTATATGGGTTCTATCAATGAGCCAATTAGCAACCCATCCAATGATATACAGGTTGATACCTAGCTGGGTGTGTTTGTCAATTATGCCTGAGTGGTGGATAGTTTCAAAAGCCTTGGCTATATCTAGGGTAGGCTGTGTGCACAGATTTCCCCTCATCAACGGCATTGGTGTGTCTCTAAGAAGTCCGCCAGGTTGAACAGGCATGATCTCCCTTTGACAAATCCAAATTGAGTAGGGTTGCAGACTGTATTCTGACTTCAGTGAGTGGAGAAGATAAATTCCTGTGTGGCAGTTATTCCTGTATTTATTTATTCATTTGATTGCAATCAAAGGTCTGAGGTATAAATTCAGTTATATGAGCAACTTTAACTGATGGTCATGTCTGTGTGTGTTTGTGTGTGTGCATGTGTGAGGGGGCATAGATGTTCTGTTATAAATTTCACAGAATTTCCCTGATTTTTGCCTCCCATTTTGTTCATTTCTTAGCTAAGTCTTTCTTTTTATGCAGATCACTGAGGACTGTAGTTATCAAATAATGACAGAAATTTCAGTTTCATACATAATAGTCTAAAGAAAAGGCATGCTAATGCAAAGCCGTATTCTAGCAATTTTATGTATATAAGAGGACCATCTTTACTTCATTAGGGTCCTTCATCCACCATTATTTTTTAGCTTTCTTGTTGATTCTTGACCTACGAAGTTGAGAGATATAAGGAAGATTGTAAACTGTATTCTAGCACCAGTGAACCGAGAACACATTTGGCCTTAATAGGTGTGTACAGGGGACTGTCTGTGGATGAAAGTGACTAACATTGCAACTCAAGTTTAACCAGTATTATACTGTCTTTGCAGAACTAGTGTGTATTTGTGTGAAACCATCTGGAATATTTTGCTGTGGCTATTTTAATGCAATTAGACATCTGTGGTATGCAGAATCAAAAAAGTAGCAACAATTTGTGGTTCTGTTCTAAAAATGACTGCATGTGTGGGGGATGGGTTACAGTCTATGTAAAAAGTGGAATATTTGCCATATTTTTTTACTTTCCAATGCAGTCATGGCTTGACTATGTGATTCAACTCCTGCTACAAGAAGTGTGTAGATTTTAACATCATTAGCACACTGTGGGTCTGTGGACTGACAATCTTGACATAGAGGACCATTATGTGACATACCAGGCTAAGTTCACTCATACGAATGCAATCTTTTGGGAGAGAGACATCTCAGCAGCAGTAAATAACCACCTATGCTCTTTCATGTGGTAGACAGGCTGCACAGCTCAGCCTGTCTTACCACTCATGGAACATTGTCTTCTCTACAGTGGGAGTCTTCTCATTGTTTTATCACTGACAGGGTTGCTACCATCACTTCTGCATTCCTACCTCTTAACTTCATCTGCTGGGCAGTAGATCCAGGCTTTTATTGCTCTGCTGCCTGGATAGTGCTTGATAATCTGGGTTATAATGAGCTCTTAACCATAATTTCAGGTATGTGTTCCACTAGCTTTGAGCTGGACCCTTGTTCATCATATCTGGTTCAGGCCTGCCTTGAGGACATCAGTCTAGTGATATATCATAAGTTCATACATTTATACTAGGCTAATGATTACCAGGTTCTTTACAAGCTAGCCATGCAACCCAATGCAGTTTTGTCCCCGAGTTCCTTGAATGCCTATATGGTGGGGCATATTAGTAAAGAGGTTACTAAGGCTTATGTTGGGGGCTATGTTAGTTGGGCATTAATTTACTTTCTGTCAAACTCTATCCATTCAAGATATGGGGGAAGACTGAGGGTGAACTTGTGAATAAGGTTTCTTTTGAATAAGATCAGGGATGAACTCTGCTTTAAGTAGATGGGGAGATTATTCCATCATGTGGGATCCTTTCGGACACATATCAGTCTCTCCAGCATGTTCTATTTATGTCACAGGCAAGGTTCAGGTCTTTGGATCTAGTCTTTCTAGAGCTGCTTGTTTTGTGGATGCATAAGAGATCCATCAGAGTTGAATTTGAGGATGTCTTATATGCTAGGCATAGATTGCCTCTCAGTAACATATAGATAGGAGACTGACTACAGAGATAGGACCTTAAGGCTATCTGTGTAGGACAAAGTATTCATACCCTAGATTTTTGAGTGTGTTCCAGCTGCTGCAAGGGCCTAGTTAAGTGCATGCCAAAGAGGGAATTGTACAAAATGATGGGTCTGATAAGTGCTTAGTAGACTGATACTATAACTTCCTTAGGCCTGGATGCCATACCCTCGCTTATGAGTTGGGTGACACAGAATTATTTTCTTACTATATTGGCTACATGTTGGCCAAAGGTCAGATTATTGTCTACATATTTTTCCAGATCCCTAACTATTGGGTCAACTCTTAGTGGTGTTTTATTGTTGGAGAGATTAGCTTGGGTGGTTGATTTCCCAAAGGGCACTATAATGCATTTCTTCACACTGGGATGTTAATCCATGACTTTGGCATTTGTCATTTGTCTGTGTTAGACTCTCTTGTAGGATGTTGCTGTCATGGGGGAATCTATGAAAGCTCCTAATTTACAGTCATTTGTGAATTTGGTGAATGAGGCCTTTGATATTAGTGTTGAGTTCCAAGAATTATATGCCAAACAGGAGCAGGCACAACACAGAGCACTGGGGTACTACTACTGGAGGTGGTCTCACTGATACTGAATTTCTGGATCCTATCTGTGGGCCAGATGACAATCCAGTGATTTATGTAGGGATTTCTGCCTAGTTCTGAGGGCTTGTCAACAATACCTGAGTAGGAGTATTGTATCGAACACCTTGGCCAGGTCAAACAAGTCAGTATGCATCATGTTTCCCTTATCCATAGCCTTGGTGGCACTCTTGAAGAAGTCGATCAAGTTGAGTAGGCAAGACCTTCCCTTACCAAAGCCCAGCTGGGATGGGTCCAGTGTCTCTAGGTTGCCAGTGTACTTGTTGGTCATTTCCATGATAATTTGTTCCAAGACTTTTGGATATTTAATTTCTCATAATGATGGATTTGTGGTTCCCAAAGGTTGGTTGCTGGTTCACCCTTATGAAGAGGGATGAGTGTTGCAGCTCTCCATTCACCTGGCACATAACCTGTTTTGAAGCTGCAGTTGAAGAGTGCATCAAATGGTCCAGCTAAGCCATGTTTTGGCTATTTAGGAGGCAATTCAGGATATTGTCAAGGCCTATATAAGCAGTGTTTTTGGCATTCCTGAGCACCACCAGGACCTGTTACCTGTTGATAGTTGAGAGGGATATGCTAGAAGAGATTTTACAAGGGGTAGTGGGGGGCAAAGTTACAGCTGAATTTATCAGCTGGTAGGTTTGCTATGTCACTTTGGTCAGTGAAGGTTGTGCCATTTACCACAGGTTCTGCACATTGCTGAGTGTTACCTTTTAGGTTCCTGACAAAGCTGAAGAAGCCTTGTAATTGCTCTTAGCATGAGAGACTATCCTGACCTCATAAGTGGCCTTGTTGGATTTTATTAGATCTCTTAGCTTCTTGTTTAGTTGAATCAGAGAGCTCCTTCCTCTGTGACAGTTAGTCCTTCTGATTTTGGCAATGACTTTTTTTTCTTTTGTTATATAACCTGAAAAATTAAGAATTCCAACAGTGAGATTTGTTTTTGGTGTTAGATCTGTGCTTACTTCTAGTAAGTATAACAGCTTCAATGCAGCCATTTACATGGTTATACAGGGTTTCAGTAAATAATTCTGTATAGGTAGCTGTATTCTCATGATTTGGGAGAGGTGTGAAGTTTGATTACATTTCAATTAATAGGATGCAGTTTGCTTTAAAATAATTCCTAACTGTTACAGGTTTGGTTGGGCTTTTTGGTTTCATTTTTATTTTGAGGGAGACAACTTTGTAGTCCAACCTCACCAATGAGGAGTGTGCACTACTCTCTCATGTTGGTGAGTTCTAGGTCCAATATGTTTGATCTTCTGGATAGAGATGTCCAAGGCATTTTTGTTGATAATGTTTAGGAAATGTTGCGTCAGTGAGTTAGAGACAGTGTATATTCCCCAGTCTATGGAGTGGTAGATAAAGTCTTCCATGCAGAGGGTATTTGTTTGGATGTTAAGCACCTTCAGTAGGTCTAAGTAAGAGTTGTGAACTTCATGGGTCCTATAGGGTGACCTGTATCTTGACATGACATGGTAAGGAACCTTGTCTATGGAGATTTGAATGTGAATGAACTGCAGGGCATGCTCCTATTTAGCCAACTTGGAGTTGTGGTTGTAGTTATTGATGATTGAGACATCTGTACATTAAGCCCCTGTCTATGCTGCTGTTGGTCTAAATGTATGGAAGGCAATGTAGCCTTCCATTGCCAGTGTTCTTTCTGTGGCTTTAAACCAAGTCTTGGTAACAGCACAGGTGTCTATATTCTCCAGAGTGCTGAAAGCTTTGAGGATATGGAGTTTCTTGTTTAAGCTCCTAGCACTGAGCAGTGACACCTTAAGGTTGCTTTGATTTTTTTTTTTTTTGCTATGTTATTAGTTTTGTTATTTTGACATTGCCTAAAACAGGCCCTAAGTGTATAAAGTTTTAGCCAAAATCCAAAGGGCCAGGGAACAGATGCAAACCCTCCTTGGCAAAGCAAGTGGTCTGTTAACCATTACTTCTAATGTTGATAGAAATTGGATTCCCCTGTAGTGACATCAGAAACAAAGCCAATTAATAATCTCCTCGACAAAGCAACATGGTCGATTAACTATATCCTCCAATGCTGATAGTATTAGATTCCCATGGTGTGACACCAGAAACTGTGCCAATTATTAAAATCATTATTTTCTCTTCATACTGTGGCATTATCCTTGGTGAAGGCTGAATGCTGCTCAATACAAGGCATGTATCTGCCTGTGACACAGATTCAGGCAGATCCATAATGTCTCTTTTCATTAATCCAGTAAGGTATGTCTCATGTCACTTACACCCACATGGACTATGATAGAGTTATATTAGTTCCTGTGATATACTGACTTGAGTGCTTGTATGATATTGCAGGTCCTAGCTCCAGATAGGCAGCTAAACATTATATTCTCCTTGTCTAGCTTGGTAAGGTCAACATATATGTGTTGTGCAACGGAATTCCCTATAAGAAGAGTACTAGCCGACATGTTTGATTGCTTTATGGGCTTTGTTCTTTAGGGATCATTGGGTGTAGGTTTATGAGTGATGTTGGGTGTTGCTTTTGGCGTGTGCTTTCAGAATTGTTGAGGACAGGTGTTGCTGTTTGATGGCTTAGGAGGTCTTTGATATTTGGAGAGGTTTCTTTTAAGTCCCTCAGCATAGGAAGATCTATGTGTGTAGTGAGTGATATGTTTGAAGGATGTAGTATGTGTGCTTTTGACAACCATGTCTGTAAGCAAGATTTTTGCCTCCAGTGAAGTTATGCATATACATCTCTTGCATAATGTATACGTTTCCTTAAAGATTAAAAGGTTGCCTGAGTATATGAGACAATTGCTACATTGTCTCAGGATGCCCATATCTAACAAGCTGGTAACAGGAACATTAGAAAATTCAAATCCATGTTGTCAGGACCTGTATTAGAGTTGGGCTATTATGGTTTAGGGACTTGGTTTCTATAGAGGTCACCTGAGTGGTGTCTAGGGTTAAGGCTTGATGTTAGGTAGTGCTATGATTTGATATTAGTGATGTTTGATATGCAAATTAGCTTTCCTAAGCTTAGCTCCATGCAAAACCTTTCTGTGTTACAAGTTAAAGTCCAATGTCCTAGCTTTATAGGTTTGCTACTATAGAAGGTATTGCTTGCGACTCCTGCACAGTGAACAGCTTCATAAAAATGCTCCTAATTTATAACAGGCAGAAAAAGGTTGAAAACTAACTCCCATGCCCTCTTGCCAATAAACTACTACAATATCCCTGGAGTACCTCCCAACTCAGAGTGACTAAGTAAACATCTTCTGCAACAGGATGGATGTTCCTGGAACTTCTTAATGTAAAAGCTCAACAAAACTATCTGTCAGGTGCAGATTAACACAAACCAATAAAGTCCCTAAAAGCCCTATGGCTATCGAAACAATCTCATTTTAAGCCTCCTTGTGTGTTTCCTTACTTGGACTGAGCAGGCTCTTTTATTGCTGTCACTAGAATAGCATTCCCAGTCTTCTTAATGGGAAAACACACTTCGGTTAGCCAGAAGTAAAAAGGTACCACCTAGCTGTAAGTAACTGTCACTTTAATCCCCTCCCCCTCCCCCTCCTGAGTGTTTCCCAAATCAGACAGACCAGGCTATGTTTCTATTGCTACTAGATTTGCAGGTCTTCTTAATGTAAAACACATTTTAATCAGCCAGAAGTTAAAAGATATTCAAAACAAATCAAACAACTAGCTACAACAAGTAATTGTCACTTTAAGCCCCCCACCCACCGTGTGTTTCCAAACTCTAATAGACCAGGTTGCCTTTCTACTTCCACTAGAATTGCAGTTGCAGTTTTCATAATTTAAAACACATTTAATTAGCCAAAAGTGAAATGGTATCAGAAACAAACTAAGCAACTAGCTATAATAAATAATTCTTACATAAGCCTAGCTGTGATCGTTCCAACTCAGACAGACCAGGCTACCTTTTTTCTGCCATTAGAATTTCAGTCCCAGTATTCTTAATGAAAATCACACTTTTAGTTAGCCACAAGTGAAAAGGTACCAGAAAAAAATATAACAACTAGCTACAAGTAATCAGATTCTTGTTTATTCACCGATGTCTGTTTTTTTTCTTGCCTAAAAGGAAACCTTTTTTGCTCCTGTTCTCAGAAATAGTGTTTGAATCCCAATCAATTTGACAAATATCAACATATCTGCAGCCTTCCACTCTTGGGTAAGGTTAATGAGAACATTATCTATACACAACTTGAATCAAATCTAGTAGTTAGTGCACTCATGGAACCTCATCAGTCTGGGTTTCACAATGCCATATTACTAACATTACATTTACTTAAGGAGTCAGTGATCCCCTAACGGTTTGAGACTAACGGCACTATTCAGTAATAATTCTCCCAGATCTCTCAAATGCATTTGATACCACAGGCAATGGTATTTTGATTGAGTATTATTTATTTATTTATTTATTGACATTTTTTAACCGGGTTAGTCCAGCTGGGCTTTGGGCCCATTTTCATTGGAAATCCGAAGAGAAAAGCTTCAAGAAATACATGAACAAAACAAATTTAGCTATTGTGTTATACATTGCTGGTAAAAAAAACATTTTAGTAATGAAACATTTAAGACATTGAGTTATACAGACATTATAATATTAAATGCATACATTGTAGCACACAATTATCTTATTTGGTGGGGCTTAAGATAAAGGGAAGGAGAAAGAAAATAACAAGATAGAGTTATTTGCATATTTACAGATAGTAAGGTTTGAGCCATTTTTAAGGTACCTAAAGTATAGAGATGTATTAGCAGTAGAGGAATTTCTGATGTTCATATATATATATATATATATATATATATATATATATATATATATATATATGTGAATAGGGAAAAGAAGGTAGATACACTATAAGGTGTACTTAGAAGTAATAGAGGGGAGGTTAACAGTACGTATAGTAGAGATGTAATAAGCAATAATGATATGAGGTTCAAGGTAATTGAGGTGGGAGAGCTAAGATAAGAGAGGGAGGGGTTAAGTTGGGGTTGTACAGGAACAAATTGTGGAGCTAAGTAGATGGAGTTTGAGTTTTTCTTTAGAGTGGGCTAGGTGAATAGTAGAGCAAATGTCTGTAGGAAGTTTGTTCCAAGCTTGGACTATAGAGCATTTATATAAGAGTTTGCCAACAGTTTTTTTTGGTTGGAAAGATTTAAGTAGTTGTAGGCTGGTGGTACGGAAGGTACGAGCAGGTTTATAGGAAGAGATGAAAGTTGAGAGAGCAGGACAAGATGCAGGCTTGTAGTGAATAGAGTCAACCATTTGAAGTTGTTTAAACAACAGTAAGTGAGGGAATTCAAGCCAGTTAAGGGATGTAAGGGCTGTGCAGTGGTGTGTTTTGTATGGAGAGTTTGTGATGAATCTTGCCATCTTATGGTAGGTTTGCTGGAGTTTGTGTAAAGTTGTGGTTTGAATGTTAGTAAACAATGGGGCAGCATAGAGAAGTAGTGGGAGGAGAAAAGCTTAGGCTAGGGTGAGTCTAGCATTTGGAGTCAGAATTTTTTTATTTTGATAGAGTAAGCCTAATTTCTGGTTGGTCTTTTTTATACAGTGTAGGTGGTGTAGGTTAAATTTGAGTTCATCATCAATAATGACTCCAAGAAGTTTTGAATGAGCATCAGGTTTAATAAGAGTGTTATTTGAGGAACTGATTGAAAAGGAGGTGTTAAGGCGGGAGAGTTAGCAGTGGAGGAATAATAAAAGTTTAGTCTTTTTGGAGTTGAGGATGAGTAGGTTATCTGCTAGCCACTGTTCAGTAGTAGAAAGGATTGCTGAGTAAGGGAATGAAGTTCAGAGATGTTGTCAGAGATAGAGATGATGGTAGAATCATCAGCGTACTGTATGAGGAAGGATAGCTTACATGATGTGTGGAGGTCATTGGTGAAAATATTGAACAGGAGGAATCCTAGGATAGAGCCCTGAGGAACCCCTGTTGGAACAGGTAAGAAGGGAGAAGAAGAGGATAGCCATTTAACAGATTTCTGTCTGCCAGATAAGTAGCTAGAAAACCAGGAAATAGTGGAGGATGATATGTTGAGGTTGGCAAGTTTGGATAGTAGTAGAGGGTGGGAGACTGTGTTGAAGACTTTAGATAGGTCTAAGTGCAGGCAAGAGATGAGTTTATTGTTGTTGAGGGCCTCATGGTGTGGGCAAATGTTAGGAGGGCAGTAGTTGTGCTGTGTCTGGGATGGAAACCGTGTTGGGTTGGAGTGAGAAGGTTATGTTGGAGTAGGTGTTTGAGAAGTTGAGTATGAATGCTTTTTTCAAGAATTTTAGAGAGGGGGGATAAGATGGCAATAGGCCGGTAATTGGATGGGTCTGTGGAGTTTCCACATTTGTGTAAGAGAATAGGTTCATAGGTTCATAGGTTTATACTAGGCTATCTGCCCTAAGGCATTTATAAGCCTAGCCCAAAGTTATGTGGCTTACGCCACCCCTTATGTTAGAAATAATGTGCCCATTAGTTTGTTGTGCCTCTGTCCAGCAGTGACACAGAGATGATTCCCGGGGTAAACCTACGATCTCCCTGGTATAGAAAGATTTCCACAGGGTAGGCACAGTGGATTCTTGGATAGATCTGTTAATGATAATAGATATTGGGAATGCTATTAAGTAAGTCAGCTGCTAATTTTAGGAAAACAGAAGGTAAGTTGTCAGTTGAGGGGGAGCAGGGTTTTAGCTTTAGAAGAAGACCTCGGATGAATGGATGTGGAGACAGGTTGTAGGGAGAAAGAATTGTTGTTAGGTGAGTTGAGAGGGTAGGTGGAAGAAAAGTGTTGCTGCTGGATGTTAAGAGAGTATGTACAGTATTGATAAAGTGAGTATTTATTAGTGTAGCTGTTTCTTGGTTGGATGTATTAGGGTGGGGAGAGGGAGTAGAGGGGTGGCCAAAAGACAGAATATTGTTAATGGCTGACCAGAATGTCTGAGGGTTTGATTTGCTGTTTACTAGATCAGAGTTAAAGAAGGACTTTTTGTCTAGGTTGATTTGTTTTTTAGTTAGATTTCTGAGTTGTCTGTATTCTTGGAGGAGATGTAGTTGCTTGGATTTCATCCATGCTTTCCATGCCTTGTCTCTTTGGAACATAAGGGATCTAGAATCTTTAGAAAGCCACGGGGCATAATTAGCTTTTACTCTAACCTTTCTGGAGGGAGCAGGGGAATTAAGGGTGTTTAAGAATATGTTACTGAAGCTGGATACAGCATAATTTAGAGGGATCTTAGTTAGAAAAGGCCAGTTGATGGAGGATAAGATGGAGTTGAATTCTGTAGTATTAAAGTTTGCACGTTTACGGCAGTGTCTGAACAGGTTTGATTTATTTGGTGGGGAGGTCACTAAGGTGATCTGGTAGTGTAGAGGGTTGGTGATGCAGGTTAGGGGAGTTGGCTAGTATCTAGTCAATTATGGAACTGGATAATGAGCTTTTATGGATTCTGGTGGGAGAGGTTACAAGTTAGTGAAAAACATGCAGATTAATGCTATTTTGAGGGGTGTCAGTTTTGAGTTTGGCCCAATCAAGGTTAGTATCACCTAGAATGAGGGTTTTGTACGGTATGTTTTGGGAGAACCAGGAGAGGATTTTCTCTAAGGTGGGTAAGTTATTTCCTGGGGGGATATAGATTGAGGAAATGGCTATTTTCTTGTGAGGATTAAGATAGCAGTTAGTGATGTGAAGTTCAGCAGGGTGAAAATCAGGGATAGGTGAGGGGAAGGGAGAGAGCTTTAGGTTGTTTGAGTGAAGGATGGCAACACCATCATCTTTATTATATAGTCTGCCTAAATGATAACTATTGTAGCCTGGTGGGAGGATTTCATTGTCTGTAACATGTGGCTTAAGCCAGGTTTCAGATAGGCATATTATGTGAGGAGTTTTCTGGGCAATCCAAGCATGAAAGCTCAGTGATTTTATTGGTTAGACTTTGTATGTTTAGAGAGTATATGGATAGGTATTTAGGTGGAGTTGGGTTGGATATGGTAGATGGGGAGAGGTGTTTGGAAGGTTAGGAGACTTGTGAGAATAGGGGATAGTATGGTTTAGTGCGGAGGTAGAGGAGAGTGTCGATGTGAAATTAGGTCTAGAGTGGGTGGGACCAGGGTTGGGGTGGATGTCACCTGAGGTAAGTAAGTTATTATTAGGTACTGTGACTAGGAAGGTAGATTGGTGTAGCTTGAACAATTTGGACTTAGGTTTATAAGTTGGGGGGATATATGTAATCTGGTAGAACTTCTTAGGTAACAGTTGGGGAAGTTGAACAGAGCTGGGGAGATATAAAAGTAGGATGGAAGTTTGAAGTGTTTAAGGTATAGGAGGATGAAGTGTATGATTGATGGGGAAGGTGGAAATGGTATGAGGTCTGAGTGGTTAGGAGAAAGAGGAGTAGGGAGGTTAGAATGAGGCATTGCATTTTAGTTAGGTAGTGCTGAATAAGAGGAGTGGTGATTGTAGGGAGTAAAGTAGAGAGTAGTGGGAGGAGTAGGATATACTGGGAGGTCAGGAAGAGAAGAATAGTTTGGGTTGACAGGAAGTAGTTTATTACTGGACAGTTGTAGGAGGAAGGGGAGGGAGTGGATGGTATAAAGGAAATTATGTCAGGGGTGGGTGGGAATTGGGGTAGGGTAGAGGAGCAATGTGAGCCCGAGTGTAGCGAGGGTGAATGGAGCAGGGCAATGCCCAGGTAAGAAATGGCACAGGCAAAACCAATCAGGGAAGAGAGGGATTGGCTGGATTGTGGAGCAAGATTAGCACAGCTAGGGAGCAGCTACCTCATTAACTTTCTTTAGTTTTAGTTTTGTTTTCCTCTAATTTACTGCAAAGCCAAAAGCTGAGCATTTGAAAGACAAATAAAAATAGCAGTCGATCTTGCTGGAGAGAGGAAAAGGACAGCACTCTACATAAAAGCAGAGTAGAATAAAGTGAGTAGAGAATAGAGAAAGGGGAAAAAGAAGGGATAGAAAATGTTAGGCTAGGGCTGCTGGCATCTTGTTTCTTGACCTAAATTACATGTGGCGTAAGAACGTATTAAGACACTAGTTACTTCATAATAACTCTAGGGGCATTGAAACAACTGTAGGTAACACAGATGCAAATTATTAAATAATTTACTGTGACATTTCCTCTACAGACAAAGAGTGGTTTACCTCTTACCTCTCTTACCACACTCAGAATGTGTGCTTGGGCATTTACAGCTCTTCTTCTTTCTTTCTTGATTGTGGAGTGCTCCAAGGTTCACTCCAAGGACCTCTTCTGTTTACAGTATACATGCTACCTTTGATGACTGTTTTCAGGGAGAGTGGGTTAGAATAATATTCCTATGTAAATGATATTATGCTTTAACATAGCTTTCCACAATAGGATATGCAAGGTGTGTATTCCCTCAGTAATGACCTGGAGTTCATTCAATTCTGGCTTACTCAAGATATGGTAATACCTCCAAAACTGAGACCATAGCAGTTATAGCTAATCTGAAAGAATCCTCTCATTCCTCACTTCTTAACTGCATTTTTAATGAAGGAAACATGCTTTGTTTGTGAATAAGGCCCATAATATAGCTGTAATCCTGAATTTTCAGCTAATATATTAGCACCAAGTTTCTGCTGTCAAGAAATCTTCACATTCCTATTTGTAGAAAATCTTCAGGCCAAGCATCTGCTGCCTCAAGCAGGTAATCTCTCCTTTGTCTTACAGGCTCTGCATTTGTGAAACTTACTGCCTTGGTGGCTTCAAGGGTGCCCAACCTTGTCGATTTCCTGTCTAGTGGTGAGAGATAATCTACCTTTTGTTATTTCTAGTTTGTCTTTTCTCTATCTTAACCCACCCTTAGGTTATTTCATGTCACTCATGAACCTGTTTATAGTACCCTTTATGATGCTGATTTGTTCTAGTTGCTTTTATCTTCAGTAATGAGATTTGATATATATCTATATATTTATTTATTTATTTATTTTAATTTTGATTACTGGGAAAGTCCACTGGGCCATAGAGAACTCATTTTCAGTGGAGGCCCAGGGAGAATAGCTCCACAGTATAAGAATATAACAGTCTGCATTACAAAATTGAATACAATGAATACAAGAATGAGTATGTATAAAAAATAGTTTGCAATACAAAAAAATCAGTACAAAGAAAGCAAAGAATAAGTACATATGAGAGAAATTTACAGTAGTATAATCTGGGCAATGGTATAGATTAAAGAGTCATATAATGTACTGTCCTTATAAACTCTAATAGATCATTCATGTAAGCTCTTAACTGTGTCCCAGGGCAGGAGGATGGGCCACACACACCACTGCAGAGACGTGGTATGCTGTGCCTTTCTGAGTGCATGCTCCTCCCCAATAACTAATGAGATCGACCAACAAGCAGTATCTTGATTTGCTGTAAACCTGGTCCTCATGACAACTGCAATGCTTCCCTTTCTCCAATTTTATTTATATGCAAATATTTACACTTATGGACTATGTTTATGGAGGAATTAAATTTTCTTTAACAACTATCTGTAACAACTTTAATTAAAAGTGTAAAGTAGATATTTTGTTCATTGAGAAAAGCCCCTGAGAACCAGGTAAACCATTTAACATGATGAAAGATTCAAAATGACCTCTTTTATTTGTCTAATTCATAATGCCTCATTGTCCCCAAACCAAAGTGAAGAAATTAGTCTACACTATAAGACAGGAATTACCTAACCTTGACAATCATTTTCAGTACTATCTGGTAGAGTATAAATAACAAAGGTAAATAATAAAGAGGAAAGTGGACAACCCTGCCTGGCTCTCTTAGATAGGCAAAGACAATATGAAAAGATTCTCTCACAGATTTAGAAAAAACCCTGCATTCGCATTAAGGGCTGCTGTACAAAGCTCTGTTTCTGCCATTATCAGCTAACTTGCATGTCTCTGAATCTCTCCAAACTACTGCAAGTGCAGATCAGCATTTTCCTATGGTAGTTAGCAGTGGCAGCTGAGGCATCATATTAGCACAGGCATTCCCCATTCACTTTCCCATACACAGTTCACATATTCAAACATGCACCCCATATCTCATACCTGTCTGTATTGTCAGATTTTCCACAATGTCTCCTTTTTCCTGCCCTGGTAACTTACAGATAATCACAGTGAGTAATGAATGCCAGACATTGGAGTTTCACACTTTCTATCCTTCAGTAAATACATGATAATTCAAAAGTTGTTATACTAGGGACTTTCTAAATTTGAAGGGAAATAATTAACATTCAGTCCTGATTTTTCCCACCATACATTTTGGCTTTGTCTTCATTTCCTGCAGTTTAAGGTTGAGAGATATGCATATATGTTCCCTGTTTCTTTCCCTTGTACAGTAACAAATGATTGCAGGCATTGAATAATGCCCAAGGTCCCCATTATATGCTAAAAAAATCCTACTGCGCTAATATATCAGTTAGCACAGCGAGTTAATGCTGAGATTTCCTGTGGTAAGGATTCAGGGTTCACAGCTGCCCTCCCTTTGTAGTTTATTTTTTAAAGATTCTGTTTTTTCTTTTTTTTTTTTTTACTATATCCCTGGTGTCTTGTGGTAGAGTAGAGGACTAGTATCCCCTGTGGGAGGTAGTAGGCTGCATTGTTAGACTCATTTTTATTGTCTTTAAGGCACACTTCTGTTTACTGGTCCCAAAATAACACATTTTTGTTCAGATGTGAAGCTGTGACTCTGCTTGTTTATATTATTCCAATTTGGCCTACCAAGATAAATTGTTTAGCATATAACTGGAAAACCAATCTCTGAGTAGTTGAGACCTTGTTGCTGACTTAAGAATTACGAGATTCAATTTGCAACTTCCTTTTTGCCTACTTAGGTTGATGCATTTTAACTAAAGCCATTGCATATTGTGAATTGATGTAATCCCAGGTATTGTATTTTGTCTACTAATCAACGTGGCTAGCAATACCTACCTTTATTTGACAATAGAAAGGAAAAAAGTTGATTGAGAACTGAACTAACTTATATGGTGCTTTCCTAGATTCTTATTTGATTAGTATGCTGACTGTTGTATGCAGCCTTTTTGGATGTGTAAAATAATTGTCTCTAGAATAAGTAGCTCTTCAAATGTCCATTAATCTCAACTCCAGTGTATGGTGCTGAGGCAATAAGCACATGTTCATAGGTTCATAGGGGTTACCTTCATTTTGTCGAAAGCTCATTTGACTGATACTCATTTGACTAAGACCAAATGACTGAAACTTCATTTCACTGACACTTCATTTGACATACAGTTCATTTCCCTGACAATTAGTACTGGCAGTGTCTAGAGGACTGAAAGGCAAGTAAAAGGAATATGTCCTTTTCCCCACTGAAGTGCAACCCTGGAGTTAGTATATATAGTTGGGGGGGGGCTTACTTTCATGTTATATTCTCTGCTTTTGGTTTTATGGAGTCTGCATGTCCTCCCTGTGGTGGCGTGGGTTTCCTCCGGGTGCTCTGGTTTCATCCCACATCCCAAAGACATGCTGTAGGTGGATTGGACACTCTAAATTGGCCCTAGGCATGAGTGCTGTGTGTGTGTGCCTTCTGTGGAAGGTTGGGTACCGGGCTGGCAACTCAACACTGTAAAACTCCATTGCCAATCATGAGCAGACAGATGATCCACTGTGGTGACCCCTAACTGGGAAAAGCCAAAAGAAGAAGAAGTAAAACCAAAGTAAGTGGGGGGTTGCACCCCCCCACACCCACCAACGTGGAGGGGGCTGTGCCCCCCACACTCACCTAACTATATATACTAACTCCAGGGTCACATTACAGTGGGGAAAAAGATATATTTCTTTTACTTGCCTTACAGTACTCTAGACACTGCCAATACTAACTGTCAGTCAAATGAACTGTCAGTCAAATGAAGTGTGAAGTGTAAGGGAAGTTAAGTTTCAGTCATTTGGTTTGTCAGCCAAATGAGCTTTTGACAAAATAAAGGTAACCTGTTCATTGGTGTGCACTAGGCTGATGGCCCTGGGGCCTTTACAAGCCTAGCCATAGGATTACCCTGGCATCTTGCCACCCGCCCTTAGTTCCCAATGCCTCTGTGAAGTAGAGCCACTGGAGTTATCCCCGGGGTAAATTTTCTATTTCCCATCCACTCATCAAGATTGCTCTTGAAGATGGTCAGCAAGGTGCTCTGCTTGACATGTATGGGAAGTCTATTCCATAGCATGGGCAGTCTCTGGGTTATCAACCTGTCCCTCCTGTATGTTTTGTTTATGGTGGTAATGAGGTTGAGGTCTCTGGACCGTGTGGTGCAGAGGGATTGGGATTTCTTTAGATGTAGTATTTCTAACAGAGCTGGGTCAGACATTTTGTAATTCAAGCAGAGATTGCCTCTAAGTAGGCAATATAAGACAGAATAGTTGGAGTTTTTTGAGGCCTAGGATCCTCTCTGTGAGGTACTTTTGCAGCCTCTCCAGTTGTTGTAGGTGTCTAATGAGGTACATGCCAAATGGGGCATTGTACTCGATGACTGGCCTAATGAGGGAAGAGTACAGGGAGATAATGACCTCTTTCTTCTTGGATGCAAAACCCTTAGTAATGAGATGTGCCACATAGAAGGACTTTCTGACCACAGTGGCAATGTGGTGAACAAAAGAGAGTTTGCTGTTAGCCTGTGTTCCCAGATCTCTTATAATGCCTTCTATGTTTAGTGGACTACCATCTATGTGGTAATTCATGGAAACCGGAATTTCCCAAAGGGGATGACGACACATTTTTTGTCACTGAGCTTAAGGTCATGGTTCTGACACCAGTCGTTGGTCTCAGTGAGGCAATTCTGTAGGATGTCAACATCACTTGGGGAGTTAATAATAGCTCCCAACTTGCAATCATCTGTGAAGTTTGTCAGCCAGACTCCCTTCTTGTTGGCCTGGACTTCAGAGAAGTAGATACCAAACAGGAAAGGCTCCAGGACCAAACCCTGTGTGATGCCACTCGTGACTAGTCGGCAGTCTGACTTGGAATCAGTTACTTTCACACTGTTGGTTCTGTCTGTGAGCCAATTTGCAACCCACCTAGTGATATAGAGGTTGATGCCTAGCTTATTGAGTTTTTCTATGATTCCTTAGTGGGGAATGGTATCAAAGTTCTTGGCCAGATCAAGGTAGGCTGTATGAACCACCTTGCCTTCATCCACAGCTCTGGCGACTGACTCAAAGAAGTCGACCAAGTTGAGCAGGCATGATCTACTCTTCACAAAACCAAACTGTGAGGGATCCAGAGTTTGGAGATTCCCTATATCCTTGTTTATTAGGTCCATGATGATGTGTTCCATAGCTTTGCATATCAGACTCATCAGTCTAATGGGGCAATATTTCCCAGGGTCTGTAGTCGCTCCTCCTTTGTGCAGAGGGATGACTGTAGCAGTGCGCCATTCGGTAGGGACAAAGCCTAAGGTGAGGCTGTGATTGAACAGGGAACACAGGTGAGGTGCCAGTTCACTCTGTAGTTCATGTAGAACACATCCAGGGATATTATCAGGTCCCATACAAGCTATATTCTTGGCCTTAGACAGTGCTGTTTTAACTTGTGCAGCAGTAATAATGGGTGTCTGGCAATCTACCCGTATTGTGATTGGTCCTTTGAGGGGAGGGGTAAAGTTGACACTGAATCTGTTGGCCAGTATATGGGCAATATCTGTTGGCTTGGTATAAGAGGTACCATTGTGCAGTAGCTCAGAACAAATCTGGGTATTGCCATGCAGATTCTATACAAGGCCTTGTAGTTGTCTTTACTATCTGCTGCAATTATGTTTTCATAGCTAGCTTTAGAGGATTTGATGAGGTATCTCAACTTTTTGTTGAGGCTGATAAGGGAGGTTTTCCAGCCTTGGAACTTCACCTTATTCTGCATCAGTTTCTTCCTTCTGTTGTAGAGTTTGTTTATGGCAGCGGACCACCAGATTGGCTTACTTTTTTTGGAGGAGAGCATCTTAGTTCTATTGGGTATGGCGAGACCCATGCATTTGTGCACGTGTTCATACAGTGCATTGGTGTATGATTCAGCAGTCATGCAACTATTCTCCATTTACATGGATGCCATGAAGTTAGCCACCTCTGTTTTTTGGAGCCCAAGGTTAGCTTTGGAGGAGTTTTTCATGGTGGTTACCTTTGTGGGGGTGGGTGGTGGGGTGGGTGGAAGGGATATGGATTTCCAAGGTGATTAGTTTATGGTTGAATTTAACCAGGGAGGAGCTGACTATTGGTGTAGAGCAATGGTCACCCATGTTAGTAATGACCAGGTCAAGGATGTTGCTACCTTTAGTGGGTGTAAGAATGAGCTGGCTCAGGGCATTGGAATTAATGAACTCCAGGAAACGTTGGGCAAGCATACTGGTACATGAGTAGTTTTCCCAGTTAATGGAGGGTTAGTTGAAGTCGCCTAGTATGAGAGTCTTAGGTTGGACCATAATATTCTCCAGGGTGCTTAGGAACATAGAGTGTGAGTCTTGGGACATGGTTGGGGACCTATAGCAGGCTACATCCTGAGTCGCTGTCTTACCTAATGTTAGCTGCACCTGAAGTATCTCTGATGCATTATGTTACTCTACCAGTCTGGAGGTGTGTGCATCCTTTATGAATATGGAAACACCACCGTGTTTGGAGCTTTGGTCCAAATTCTGGGGCCAAAATGTGTGGAAAGAGTTATAGCCTGGTAGTGTAGGTGTGCTTTCTGCTGCCTTGAACCAAGTCTCTGTTACAACACAAATGTCGATGTTCTCTATTTTAAGGAGTCCTTTGAGTGAGTGCATTTTGTGATTTAGACTTCTAGTGTTGAGCAGCATGACCCTCAGTTTGCATTTGTTTGTAGCTGTTATGGTGGTAATTTGGTCTTTGGAACACCGCCTAAAAAAGGCACTATAGGGGTGGCAAGAGCCTTGGCCCATATCTGGAAGCCTGGGGATGACAGATGCAGGCCATCTCTGGCAAAGCATCGAGGTCTATCAATCATGTCATCAAAGGCAGACAGATGGAGTCTAATTTTCTTCTCCGATAATCTGACAATAATCTGGTCCATTACGATGATAAATTCTATCCCTCCCTCACAAATGAGGTTTAAGAATATTTTTCCACTAAACATGTGTTGAAGAAATTTTGGTTGGTGTTTGCATTATGCTGCCCCTCTCTTCTAGGGGGGGTAGAATAACAGTTGTTCAACACAGTTGGCTGGATTCACGAATGGGCATATTCTGTGCAGGAACAGTATAGCCACTCCTGCATGCAATATGGCCACCATGTGATCCAGGATAGAGCCGTTTTCACGTGGACGAGCAGCCCTATACTGTTCCTGCATGGAATTCTGTTCAGTATGCAAACCACCTCATTTGCTGGTGAAAACCATGCAAATGAGGTGATTTTGTGATCCAGCAAGCTGAACAAATTTCGTATAGGAACAGTGTCAGTGCAAAAATGTATTCAGCTAGTAGCCGAATACGTTTTTGCATCTGACAAAACTGAGGCATGACAGCTCGTGAAAAGCATGTATTATGTAGAACAGACAAGTCAATGGCCAAATATAAGGCCATTGGCATTAAAAGCAATATAATTTTTCAAAAATAAAACTTTTATTTTTTTTGGCTGATCTCGGCCGTTTAAGCTAAGGGCAGTGGCGCGCAAACACAGAGACGCCGAAAATAAAAACAAAAGGGAAAAACTGCCATTTAACAGAAATGTGCATTCTGCCATTATAGTCAATGGCAGGCAGAATGTAAACAAGATAATGGAGCACTGGTTGCCAAGGGGAAAGGGTGTGCTTGGGAATTGTAACTATGGACCTGCACACTGGGGTTTGCAAATGAAGGAACCTATACTGAATTACAGATTTCTACCTACTGGAAGCCTGCAGCTAATTGTGCAGGTGCAGGAATATGGAACCATGTAGGCAGGACAGGAGGATGACTTCAGTAGGGGGTGTGTCATGTTTCATATAAACTTATTGGAGCCCTGTGGCCCGTGTTAGCAGAGCTAAGGAAGGGGGGCAGTGTGTCTCACATTGCTGAGCACTGTTTTTCCTGCCTAAATGTGTGTGTGCGCCGCACACTGGGTTTTAAACAAACAAAAAAAAGAAAAACAGGAAATAGCAGCTCAGTTCACATGTGAGCACTGGGTATGTGAGGCGCACCTTGGGGCTTAAACAGGAAGGCAATGGGAAGGGAAAACAGAGTAGGAAGGCAGTCGAGGAGAACTAGCATAGCTGGCAGGTGAAATGTATCAGAATCAGCCAATTAAACAGGCAGCAGCCCAGCCCAGCACACTACTATAAACTATGCAAACCCCTTTCACTCTGTTTTTTTCCACAAACTCTACACCACCAGTGTACACAGATGGGGAAATTTTACCTGACAAAACTAACAAAATGATAGGGGCTGCTGTTGCTGTCATACATCAATATGTGCAAGAGGGTGGTGAGGATGTGAATGCTGACAACTATCCCACAGTGAGGAGGAGGAGGAGAAACGTGTACAGACCCCAGGGTAACATACCAGGGGCTACATGAGCTGGAGATAGTGGAGTGCTATAGGGTGGAAAGGGACCATCTACAGCAAATTGTTGAGCTGTGCTGGCCCCGCCTCACACACACAGAACCGACAGAGGAGAACCCATCCCAGTGGATACCAAGGTATGTGTAAGCTTAAGAATACTAGCCACATGTACCTTCCAAAGGGCAACTGGGGATATCATGGGGTCTCATAGGCATCAGCATCCAGGGTACTCCACCAATTCCTGGATGCCATGTCAGCACATGTGGGTGAGCACATATATTTCCCCATCACCCGTGAGGCATTGATCAGCAGTATGCATCTCTTCCATCAAATAGTAGAATACCCTGAGGTAGTGGGTGCTACAGACTGTGCGCACATACATGTCAAAGCACCACCTGGTGAGTGGGGTACGGTCTACATAAACCGCAAGGGCTTCCCCTCCATCAACTGCCAGGTCATGTGCGATGCCCAGGGCATTATCTTGAATGTGTGTGCTGGCAGTCTGGAAGCTATCACGACTCCCACATCCGGCATATGAGACAGCTGTACCATTCATTTGCCAGTGGGGACATCCCATATGGCCACCTAGTGGGGGATGCTGGCTATGCACTAGAGCTGTGGCTGATGACACCTCTCAGAAATGCAAACACACCTGAACAAGATCTCAGTAATGAGGCACATGCACAAACCAGAATCATAATACAGTGTGTGTTTGGGATGCTCAAGTCACGGTTCTGCTGCCTGGACATATCCGGTGGAGCCTTGCAGTAAACTCTCCAGCTACATGTACACAAATGTTCATAGTATGTGCCATGCTACACAATATGATCCTGCAGAAACAGCTGCAGCAGGAACAGCATGGGGCAAGGCCACAAAGCCCCCCACCATTGCCAAAGCCATCACAGGCACAGAGCAACTCAGAACAGGAACCACCTGAGCCTACTCATGTAGGCCGAAGGAGGTGTGCCTGGTATGCCCTGGTCTTGGCAAAGAGGCAATGCATAGCACATACACTGACATGATAGAGAACCAGGGAATGACACCTCTCTCTGACTCGCACATGCAGTAAAAGGGATGCCAAACATGACATTACCTGTGCTTTACCATGTATAGGGAGTGTACTATGTGCATATGACATAGTCAGTCTTCCAACACCATCCTCAGTACTGGCCCAGCCGCAAGGTAAGTTACTCTTCCTATCAATTACTGAATGGAGTACTATGTTCTTTTAGTTTTAGCTATGGTATGGATGTGAGCAACCAAGGGAATCAGGTGGCTGAATGGGATGGCAGCAGATACTGGACACCTATATGGGCAGCATGACATCCATAACAAATATTGGTGTCGACACACTAGACAATACTAGACAAGGTGACAAATCCCACTGCAGTACATGTGGTGGCCCAAATGTGTGTCCATAGGACACACACATGCATGTCAGTGAGGCTCACATACCCACCACCAGCCTCAGCCAACAGGACAGGTGTAGATGACCATAAAGAAAGGCTGGGCTAAGGCCTTTAATTGATGGCAATGGTGAACATCCCCCCTCCAGACCTACATAGACAGACTGCAACAGGTCTTGCAATTGTATGTTAGTTCTGAAGGGTAAGAAGTCTGAAACTGAAATGTAGGTCAATAAAACCTAAGATCTGTACTCCACTGATATGCCTCCAGCCTGCATGATAGGTCAGAATACAAAATGATGTGGAAGCCAACAGAGTACCTGATATACCAGTACAGTCATAGCACAGTTTAAAGTTGTCAGGTGTGCCCCCCCCACAATCCTATGTAGAAATGCAGTAACATGTAAGTGTGAGGAGTAGTATCAGTGGAGCACAGATTACCCGAGCTGGCCCAATCTACAGGATAGATTGTTGCATGTGTACAATATGCAGGGGTCTGTGTGTTAGGTTGTTGTGTGTTTAATATTGTCTGGAAGTGGTCAGCATGTAGGCATGGATGGTTGTGTATCGGTGGCCTATGGGCAGTACTGTGGTTGACAGGGCCATGTTCCGACAACTGCTGTGCCAAACACAATGCTTTTCAGCAATACCCATGTTAGCAGTCGTCCATACTCACTGTCCAGATGTCAATATCTGTCACCATCTGAAAGATGGACATGCCATGAATGTGGACCCATACATACACACAGTACACAGATGGAAGTACCCTAAACAGGGTGCATAAAATATAATTGTGAGCTGCACACAACATTGGAATTGTACAGACTGGTAAGCAGCACATTAGTTGTCCATGTAGTATGGAATACTGATGTAGTCCTGGCCAATCACTGGCAGACCACAAAAGGCAAAGTTATGAAGTAATGAGAGACTGCCTATGTCCCTGCACAAGGTAGGATAAGGGGAATGTCCCAGGTATATCTTTGAGTCAGCTGCAAGTAGCTTCCATATCACACATGCACTCAGCTCACCCCACAATCAGCCACAGGTTTATCACAGGTCATATCCTTGCTGTTGAGAATGAGTACAGTATGGCCCAACTTCTGTATGGGAATACCCACAGAATGCAGCATGCTGAAGAGCTGTCCTATGCAGGTGTGCCCCTAGCTGTAAGCAGCACCCTGCCTGCATCCAGACCAATGGATTAATATGGACAGGAACTATTACTATTAACACCTTGCACACTTACCCTGTCACCTCAGGGGAATCCACTGGCTCACAGCCTGGGAATGTAGGAGTGACAGAATGCAGTGGCCTGCTACAGATGGCCTGCATCACTACCAAATGGCCTACAGTCCTCTGTCAAAGGCTTGTGCCGCACCTGTAGTGCCAACATATGGTATCTCACGAGATCACAACTAACAACCTAACACAGTCAACAGAACACAAATGCAAGGCTGTGTTGACATATCCCAGTAGCATGCCCCCATGTCTCACTGCATGAACTGTGGACCAATCCATAAATACTGCTGTGATGAAGGGTCAACTATAGGAATACTTCTCAGATATCACTCGTATAATGTTAGGAAGAGGATAGAATAACAGAGTGGTGGGTGCAGACGCATGGACTTCATGGAGTGTGTGAAGTCTGAAACTCTGATGTGTGCCCATACTACCCCTGCCTACAAACACAGTAATGGGTGGCTACAAACCTGCTCATAAACCACAGTGTGAAGGGGAATTGATCAGATATATGAGCCCTGCCTCTGGGTAACCTGGGTGAATCTGTACAGCTAAGAGGTATGGCCATTCTGTTAAGTCGATATATGTACAAGAAGGGGATCCTCAGACACCATAGTACCAAGGTGCTAGACCACTTAAACAGACCCATCAGCAAGTGTCTGTACCTACACCTCCAGAATGGCAGGAGTGTGCAAGAATGTGTAGGCTGTGGGCCACAATACTGGACTCAGCTTCATTCATCTTGTATTTCCCAGTAAATAACTGTGAGCAAATAATTATGTCTGTCAGTAGCTGATGACATAATACATCACATTGTAAAACAGTACATATGTCTGAATATCTCTGCCAACACCAACCATGTAACACAAGCAGCACAGACAGCAATAGTTACAGTATCCCCCTATCTGTCACCTATTTTGACTCCATATTGTCAACCTATCTATAGAATTTCTGTAGAAACTGGTTGCCAGCTGTATGTGTAGAACACCAAACCCTGGACTGGAGTACAACCCCACTTGGAATGGATTCACACACTCAATATAGAAGGTCATACTGGGCATGCTCCTACACTTAGAAAAATGATGCCCATGTCTGACAACACAGTGGACTATAGATATCTGTCATTTGCAGATGTCTGTGCACACACACACCCAAATTGTACACCATTCATGCTTTACACACACATTGGATAGGAATACTCACACATATCCAAGGCCAACACACTATAACATGTAAAAATTCACACACACAGATGTGGGGAAGAGAGAGACAAACAGTGACAGAAAGAATTCCATTATGAGGCCTGTCCCGCCCACTACACATCTAATTGGCTAATATCACATGGTGTTCTGATGTCAATCACTGTATACATTCTTTTTGGTAGCCCTCAGCCCTATAGTGTCTGTGGTGCTTGTGATAACTGTGAAGCACGATAGTACAAATTAGTATTCATGTAGCATTTGTATACTCAGTCCTGTCAAATGTAAAGTTGTGTGTGACTGAGTGTGTGTGTGTGTGTGTGTGTGTGTGTGTGTGTGTGTGTGTGTGTGTGTGTGTGTGTGTGTTTCCAGAGGAATGATTTATGGCCCATTCATACACACTGCACTTCCCATTGCCCATGTTAGCACTCTTGCTGATTTCAGTCACCTTGAAATAAACCATCGGCCAAGTCTTGGCTCTATAAGCTCCATGGTGCTTGTGATAACAGTGTAATACTGTAGTACAGTAAACTAGTTAGATTGGAGTTCTAATACTGGTCCTGGCAACTGTAATGATGTGTGTGCATGGAGAGGAATGATTTTGAGTCTATTCACACCACTACACCTGCCATTGGCCTAATTTAGCATGCCTGCTGATGTCAGTCACCTTGAAATAACCCTTTTGCCAAATCTCAGTCCTATAAGCTCCAAGGTGATCATGATAACTGCATAATAGTGTAGTGAACTAGTTAGGTAGGAGTTCTTGTCCTGGTCCTGGCAACTGTGATAGTGTGTGTGTGTGTCTGCGTGTGTGTGTGTGTGTGTGTGTGTGTGTTTGTGCAAATGCGTGCATGCAGATGAATGATTTTGGGACCATTCACATTTACTACACCTGCCATTGTCTTACTTTAGCATGCCTGCTGATATCAGTCACCTTGAAACAGCCCTTTGGCCAAGTCTTAGCCTTATAAGCACTGTGGGACTTGTGATAACTGTGTAATACTGTAGTGTAGCAAGCTAGTTAGGCAGGAGTTCTAGTCGTGGTCCCAGCAACTGTGATAATTTGTGTGGGGTGAGATGAATGATTTTGAAGCCATTCACACTAACTGCACCTGCCATTTCCATTCGTTAGCACACCTGCTGATGTCAGTCACCTTGAAATAACCCTTTGGCCAAATCTCAACCCTATAAGTTCCATGATGCTCATGATAACTGTGTAATACTATAGTATAGCAAACTGGTTTGGTAAGAGTTCTAGTCCTGGTCCTGACAACTGTGATAATGTGTGTGTGTCTTTGTTGATACCTGATTTTGTGGTCATTTACACTTCCCTCACCCCTCCTTTAGCACTGCAGCTGATGTCACTCACCTTCAAAGATACTTTGGACAACTCTCCAACATATAAGCTCCGCGGTACCTGCAATAACTGTGTAACACTGTTGTACTAATATATAGCTAAGTAGGGTTCTGAAGCAGTACTGGCAAGTGTGTGTGTGCAACAGATCCACTGCAGTGTGGGTTTGCTACATTTTCATATTGAGGACCCATATGTCCCCATTGTCACATTACAAGGCCAACAGTTGTCAAACACCATAGAGGCTGTTGTAGACAATCCACAGCCATAAATATATATAGAGGCAACCATTATAATACCCAGAGATCTCTCTCCACCCACAGATCATACACAAACATGATTGGCTCTTTCTCTCATCCTTTCTTTCCTTCTCTCTCTCTCTCTCTCTCTCTCTCTCTCCCTCCTCTCTGGTAGATGTGGAAAAATGCATCTCTTTTGCATAGGCAAGAACTTGACATTGGTAGGTAATGCTCATGATCAGCTAATGGCCTGTGCATGAATTGGAGTCCTCCACCTCCTAATTGCATGTGGAACAGCTGTGGTATCATTCCTATAGCCAGTCGCATGGAAACCCACTCCTATAAGTAAGCACTGCAAGTGGGTGTTAGCCCTTCTCCTTCACTGTGAGCAGGACTTCATGTGGGTGTGTGACAAACAGCATCACAGAGGGTAGTTGGAAATACCTCTTACAACAAACACTGTGAAGACAGGCCAACAAACTGGAGGGGGATGTTCCAGACATGGGGACAGAATGTAAGTATTGCTGTTTGACATTTGAAGTAATGTTGGTTTAACAGGGTTTATGTGGATTTGGCTGTTCTGCATGATTTAAAGTCTGTGTTATGTGGTTGAGAAAACTCTCACCTGTAGGGCTATCTGCAGACTGGCCAGAGTTTGGAGTCATAGATTTGGTGTGTCACTCACACATTTTCTGTCTTTATAAATGCAGTAGCATACTCTGATGATTGCAGTCAGTAAATGGTAACATCCACGTGTGTTACTGACTTCATATCCCTCAGAAGAGATATGTCACAACAAACCCTGTTTCACCAGCAATATTCAGAGTTTATAACTGCAATGTCTCAATATTGGCCCTGTGTTTGTCCCTCTGTCCCCCAGGTCTGTCACCCTTTGTTCATATGTCATGCAGTAAGAGGTGGATAGGTACAGTATACCATTATTTACTGACATAATTCCTGATATCAAGCTAGTGATATATCAGACTGCCAGACATGTAATGTATAGGAGGCCTAATATTTGAGGACAAAACCTGGACATTCTGTTGTAGTCTGTACAGTAGTGAGGTCTGTGTACTTCTGCTGATTGTTGACAGAGTGTCTGTATTATGTAGCCGTGTATTGTGATTATGTTATTTGGCCTGTGTGTAGACTGGGGTAGATGTCAGTGTTCTTGGTCCTGTTCTATCTGATGTTGCATGCTGCTCCAGTTTCTGATACCCTATCAGCCTATATGTATGTAGGGCCAGACAGAGACATGTCCCATACCACAGTCAGGTATCAGACTACACTGTGAATTGGGCCAGTATATGTAGGGTTAGTGTGTGAGTGGCAAACATGATGATGACTGTTGTTCACACAGTCCATTTACTGTACTATTACTTAGGCTTACCATTATGTGACTATGTTGAGATTGGTTGTGGGTATGCACTTTCACACTGGTGTCTGTTACTCTGTGCTGTTACATGCCTGTAGTGCCTGCTATATTTGCAATTACATGTGTACTCCCCGATAAGTAAATTGGGTTAGTGTTGTGGCAGTCTGTCTGTAGTGTAGACAGTGCTTGGTGATATGCCTAGCAGCTCAGTGTATTTACCTAGTGTGATGTTATGTTCAGATATTTGTCAGATGTACTGTTGCCTGGCCACCATACGTGTTGTGTATTTCCTGACAAAGCAGTGGTCTACTGTGAAGATGTTTGTCACTAGCTAGTGGGAAGTATGTGGCTTGGGACCTCTGCTCCTCCAGTTAATATGTGTTTGGACACACAGGAGGGTGTGAATGCATCAACTGTGTGAGCTTATCTAGCCCAGTATCTGTGATATATCCCCATTTTCCTAGTGTTAAACATCCCCTTTGTCAGGATTGTTCCACATTTCTTGCACTAAGGCGTTCTGTGTATACCTCCTGACTGACCAGATTGTTTCAGACTGTCCATGTTTATTGCTCATATTTCTTCTGGATTATTATTGTGATTTGTGTGGTACTTCACTATGATGATGTCATGATGTCCGTTAGTAACTGATGGCGTACATGTCAGTTTCAGAAGAGCCTTCCTTCACAACATGCATGTTGACACAACCCTTGTCACTGTAGCAACATTCTACATTTATAACTGCAATACATACATTACGTACCCTTGCACTAAGAGGTTGAGAGTTATGGTGCTGAGGTATGACTCCACTGTTATATACATATACATATATATATATATATATATATATATATATATATATATATATATATATATATGTATACACACACACACACACACACACACACACACACACATATATATATATATATATATATATATATATATATATATATATATATATATATATATATATAGAACAAACGAAAAAACAAATAAAAGGTCGTACGACATATGGCTGCAAAAACATACAGTATTTATTCAAAAACAGTAAGCACTTTCACCACCTTCCCGGTGGCTTCCTCACACCATTAACATCAACAATAAAACTTCAAGCACAATAAATAACTCACTAGTCATGTTTACATGCTCAATCAAGCTCCAAAACAAACTATTTCCACCTTGCAATTCAAACATCAGAGCTCATCCCTGGTATAATCTACATGCCCTTGACGTCAAGCTACTAACTCAAAATTCAACTTAAAGGGGAACCATCTATTAGATACTTTTCCATTCTTAAAATGCAAGTTCCACTATAACACTCCTTCCACTCTTATTAATTCATCATACTGTACAGTTCACTTAGTCAATGCATTTATTACAAGTCATTACATATAATAATATAACATCCACCACAATCATACTTACATACTTTAAAAACAAAATCATTCACATCCATTCCTTTTCTTTCAGTTCATATACATTTTCATTTTCATTGATCTGATATGTTGATATTAACTGTAGACTACCATGTTTTTTGGATATGTCATTGAGGGTTGCTATCATGTAGTAATGGCATACCTTTAAGTTTCAGATGTGTATCTTTCAAAACATTCATACTAATGCATAACCTGTTGGCTATCTACTTTCTGTCTGCCCTCTTTACAGATTTGCAGATGTCAGGTATTGCTACGGCCATACCACTATGTAGGTGCCCACATTGTATTGTGCTGTGGGCCTGGACACTGCTGGTAGTTCCCGACATATGGGACATTCCTTAATGTGGGCCTTGCCACATTTCCTTGCCTGTGTGAGGGACATTACAGAGGTGGTGGTCTACAGATTCACATACAGTGGGTGGCAATACATCACAGGCAGGACATGTGGAGAAAGCCAACCAACATGGGGGAAATATCCCCAGATTTCTGAACAGGTTACATCAGTTCTGTTATACACATGGTGGATTGATAGATTGACAGGGTTTTTTTGGGCAGTCATTTAGTGTGTGACATCACGACTCACAGAGATATGTCTCTGACATACCTCTCTACTGGCACACCGCCCATAGACTGGCCACATGTCTGCCTGTAATGTTTTTTGTGTTCACCAGACAGTTGATTTCCTTGGTAAATCAGTTGTGGACTTTGGGAAATGCAGTCAATAAATACTCAAATCTATGGGTATTACCAACGTCATATTCCTCATAAAGGATGTTACAACAAACCCAGTGACATCTGCAACTGTCAATGTATGACAGCAGTATGTCCAATCTAACCCTGTGTTTGTGCCTCTGTTCCCACCTAGTTAGTGATTGGGGAATGTTATCAAATGCTTTGCCAGATCTATGTAGGCTGTATGCGTCACCTTGTCTTCATCCACAGCTCAGGTGACTGACACCAAGAAGTTGACCAGGTGGAATGAGCAGGTATGATCTACTCTTCACAAAGGTAAACTGTGTGGGATCCTGAGTCTGCAGTTTCCCATATCCCTGTTTATTAGGTGCATGATGATGCATTCCTTAGCTTTGCATAACAAACTTGTCAGGCAGTTGGGGCAGTATTTACAAGGGTCTGTAGTTACACCTCATTTGTGGAGATGAGTGACTGTAGCAGTGTACAGTTCAGTAGGGACAAAGCCTGAGGTGAGACTGTGCTTGAACAGAGCACACAGGTAAGGTGCCAGGTCACTCTGTAGTTCATGTAGAACACAGCTAGGGATAATCTCAGGTCACATAGAAGCTGTATTCTTGGCCTTGGAAAGTGGTGTTTTAACCTGTGCTGCAATAATACTGGGTGCCTGGCAGTGTACTGCCATTGTGATTGGTCCTTTGTGGGGGGGAGTGAGGAGTAATGTTTGCACTCTAGATGCCAGCCAGTATATTGACAGTATTTGTTGGCTCAGTCTGGAAGGTTCCATTGTCTAGTAGCTCAGAAGAAATCTTGCCATTGCCATGGAGGTTCTTAACATAATTGTATGAGACCTTGTGGTTGTCTTCACTATGTGCTCCAATTCTGTTCTCACAACTAACTTTGTAGTATTTTATGAGGGATCTCAACCTTCAATTGAGGCTGATAAGGGTTGATTTCCAGTCTTGGGACTTCACGTTATTCCATATCGGTTCCCTCCCTCTGTTGTACAGTGTCTGTATGGCAGGAGACCACCAGATCAGCTTCCTTTTATTGGAGGTGAGGGTCCTGGTTGTTGTGGCTATGGCAGTACCCATGCATTTGTGTACATGTTCATACTGCATTGTTGTTTGATTCAGCTGTCATGCACCTAGTCTCCATTTGCATGGCTGCCATGAGGTTAGCCACCTCTGTTGTTATGAGGCCATATTCAACATTGGAAAGGCTTTTTATGGTGGTTACCTGTGCAGGGGGGCAAGGGATGGCCATGGATTTCCAAAGGTGATTAATTTGTGTTCAGATATAACAAGGAGGAGTTGACTATTGGTATCAAGCAACAGTCGCTCATGTTAGGAAGGACCAGGTCAATGTGATGGGCATGTCCACTGGTACATGAGTAGCTTTCCCAGTTGATGGTGGGGTAGTTGAAGTCGACCAATATGTGAGTGTTAGGTTGGACAATTTTATCCTCCAGGGTGTTTTGAATGACTGTACTAAGTGATATGTTTGGAATGTCATCACTACGTTATATGGCTCGGATGATGCAATGGTACATTGCTTTGATTGTAGTTTACAGGGCCCTGGGTTCAAGATTTTGACAGGCCTTATTATTTTGTTGCAAGGCAAAGCAGTCCTACTGGGGAGGAAGGGATAAGGGCAATAATTGAAACAGGTCCCTACTTTGGGCCCATCCACCCCCATTTAGACAGCCTTCAGTCAGAGATGTCGCAGTAAGAGCTACAGAGAGTGGGTCCAATGTCCAACTGCACTTTATACATATATATATATATATATATATATATATATATATATATATATATATATATATATAAAATAAATATATATATATATATATATATATATATATATATATATATATATATATAAACACACATTTATTTATATATATATACATATATATATATATATATATATATATATATATATATATATATGGGTCTACTTTGAAAGACCGACACAGTTCGCCGACACACACAAATCACCGAGACCAGATAACCGACAACACAAAACCGACAACGCAAAACACCGAACACCATTACACCGACACACGAGCGTAAACAACACATTACACTACATAGCATAGCCACTAGCCCTAACCCAAACCCTAACCCTAAGGTCCGACACTATCGCACACTTCACCTACCTGCACCCTAACCCTAACTCACTTAACCCACCCAAAAACATAAAGCCCGTCCATACTACACACACCCTACCCGACTCTAAACCTAACTCACTTAACCCGTCCCTAAACTACAGTCCCTCACTATCACACACTTACCTTACCCGAACCCTAACTCCGACACTAACACACACTCACCTTTCCCACAGCCTAACCCAAAATCCCACAATATCGCACACTTACCTGACCGCTCCTAACTCTGTCACTGTCGCACACTTACCGAGTCGCGGTCACATATTACCCTTGTCGGTCTTTCCGCTGTCGGAAAATCACCCTTCGATAAACTTACCTGTCGGTCGCTTGGTCTTCGTTTTCGTGTCGGGGAATCGTCGGTTCGGTCTTTTAAAGTAGACCCATATATATATATATATATATATATATATATATATATATATATACCCCTTTACTTGGTCGACATTTCACAATGTCGACATTCATATGGCCGAGACCATATGATCGAGATTTGAAATGTCGACCATGGGAAACCAGCATCTCTGTACAGTGGGGAATGGAAAGATTTCTCGGAGTTGGTATATTAAAAGTACGGGGGGTGGGGGGTGCAGGGAGGTGTAGCATCATTAAAGTTATTTTTTTTTTGTCTGCTTGTATGTTCGACATTTCAAATGTTGATTATATGGTCTCGACCATATCGATTTCGACATTGTGAAATATTGGTCATATCACGTAGACCCATATATGTATATATATAAATATATATATATATATATATATATATATATATATATATATATATATATATATATATATACATTATACACATACATATATTATATATATATATATATATATATATATATATATATATATATATATATATATATATATATATACATATATTATATATATGTATATATATATATATATATATATATATATATATGTGTGTGTGTGTGTGTGTGTGTGTGTATATATATATATATATATATATATATATATATATATATACATATATATATATATATATATATATATATATATATATATATATATATATATATATATACACACAGATACATATATATATATATATATATATATATATATATATATACACACACACATATATATACATATATATATATATATATATAAAAAAAAAAAAACAAACAGCAAAAACTAATCAGACAAAAAAAAAAAAAGCAGCTGTAATCTTCTCAGCAGGATTTACTGTGTTAGTGCTTTCATCTAGATTAATATCTAAACTTCCTCAGACAACTTGTTCCCAAAATGCAGTAGTTTTTATACATTTCAATTAAACGACTATTAACTCCATTACCCCAGCAAGAATGCAATTAATTAAATAATCAATTGAAATGAATTCACTCCTGAACGAAAACTTAATTGCTGAAGTTGTTTCACCCCCACAGTATACTAAAATGCATTAAAAATCCATATTTATGACCTTATAAAATTAAGAAAGACATGAAGAAAAACATGAAGAAAAACATTAAGAAAAACAGAATACATACTTTCATATTTAAAACTATAAGAATCATATATATTCCTCATGCAATATATGTGTATTATATATACATGACATTTACCTATCCAGAGCCTTTAGCTTCAAAATACACTTAATAGAAGCATATTCATTAAGGCCTGGAAAAATATGAGCAAATGTTCGAATCTGCCATAGAAGCTCACTTTCCTCTGGCTTTAACTCCCAGCCCCCCCCCCCTAATATTGTGCTTTTCTTGATGTACTATTACAAACAAGAACCTCTGAGTGGGATTATCTATCGTATGCCTGGCCAAAGCATTAGTAGTAATATATTTATTAATTTTATAGATATGCTCATAAATTCTTTGCTTCAATGTTCTCTCTGTTTTTCCTATATAAAATAACTGGCAGTGTTGACAGAGTGCTACATAAACAATTCCTTTGGACTCACAATTATATTTTCCACTTTTTTGGTATGCTATATCCCTAATAATAACTTTATTTCTATTTTTTATATATTGGCATTGATGACATCGTCCACATTTGGACATCCCCCCACTTTTATTGACTACTCCACCTTGGAATTCTAATATGCTCCTGGTTCGACGTTTATAACAACGTAATCAGTAAACGCAGGAATGATTTCAAATATTTTGTATAAGAATTGGGCTCTTATTTCAGAAGACATTCGTATTAGTAAAAAATTTGAAAAGTCTCTTCACATAACATATAGAAGAGGGCAAAACCTAAAGAGCATATTAGAATTGCAAGGTGGAGTAGTCAATAAAAGTGGGGGGTGTCCAAATGTGGACAATGTCATCAATGCCAATATATAAAAATTGGAAATAAAGTTATTATTAGGGATATAGCATACCGAATAAGTGGAAAATATAATTGTGAGTCCAAAGGAATTGTTTATGTAGCACTCTGTCAACAGTGCCAGTCATTTTATATAGGAAAAATGGAGAGAACATTGAGGCAAAGAATTTATGAGCTTATCTATAACATTAATAAACATATTACTACAAATGCTTTGGCCAGGCATATGATAGATAATCCCACTCATGGGTTCTTGTTTGCAATAGTACATCAAGAAAAGCACAACATTAGGAGCGGTCCCTGGGAGTTAAAGCCAGAGGAAAGTGAGCTTCTATGGCAGATTCAAACATTTGCTCATATTTTTCCAGGCCTTAATGAATATGCTTCTATTAAGTGTATTTTGAAGCTAAAGGCTCTGGATAAGTAAATGTCATGTATATATAATACACATATATTGCATGAGGAATATATATGATTTTTATGGTTTTAAATATGATAGTATGTATTCTGTTTTTCTTAATATTTTACTTCATGTCTTTCTTAATTTTAGAAGGTCATAAGTATGGATTTTAATGCATTTTAGTATACTGTGGGGGTGAAACAACTTCAGCAATTAAGTTTTTGAGTTCAAATTGGAGTGAATTCATTTCAAATGATTATTTAATTAATTGCATTCTTGCTGGGGTAATGGAGTTAATAGTTGTTTAGTTGAAATGTTTAAAAATTACTGCATTTTGGGAACAAGTTGTCTGAGGAAGTTTAGATATTAATCTAGACGAAAGCGCTAACACAGTAAATCCTGCTGAGAAGATTACAGCTGCTTCGTTTTTTTGTTTTTGATTAGTTTTGCTGTTTGTGATTTTTTTGAGTTTATGATGGTGAATGGAGCTGCATTGACTTCACGGTCTTTATTTTCTCAAGAAGAAAACGGTCCATCAGGAAGTAAAAATACTGAGGCGAATGCCATGGGTAATTTGACCGTTTTAGTTCAACAACTATTGAACAGAGTGGATACTCTGTCCAAGAAACTCGAAACTAGAGAGAAGAGTGATGTTCGAGCTCCACTTGTAACAACAACCACTGGCTCAACTACCAGTGGGCAGGTACTCAGTTATGCTGAAGTATCTAATATTAGTCTTAATAACAGTTTAACTGGGTGTGGGGCTCATAGCCCCAATAATGTCTCCAACCATATTAATCGCCCAGAACAAACAAGAGGTCATTCTGAAACTGTACCAGTTACAGCTGACTATCTTAGAACACCAACTTTCTTTGGGGTTAACAATGACAACAACACTAATGTGTCTAGTCTAGGAGATGATCCATCACTAACCTCTAATTTAAATGAATTCAATAAAAAGCTGTTTAAATATGCTAAGCTTCAACCTGAGATTAGCTACTTACAAGAAATAAAGGGATAGTGCCAAAGGGGTTGCGGCAATGGAGATATCCTGTCAGATTTATCCCTGAATCCAGTTTTCACCATGAATTACTATGCCTCTTTGACAGACAAGGGATTGAGTTCCTAGGAACTCTGATTAAACATTATTTAGCACAAGTTGATTTCCTTAAATGTGAACTGGAAGTGTTGGAAAGAAAAATAATTTCGGATTCGGACTTTGGCAGATACCAATTTGATTATGCTCGTATCTTTTCTTCTATTGATTTTGCCATTAAACGAGCGACTGATATTAAGAAAAAGAAACTGTTTAGAGATACGAATGCATATTCAAAAGGAACCGCCTATCCTCCACCTCCAGAACCTTCAAATCCTATTAATTATGGGATTAGTGACGATCAACGCCCCTTGGATGACAACGATGATGACGCGATTGATGATGACATCACACAGCCTCAGCAGTTGAGGCGAAAGACTTAGGAATGGCGGGGTTCCACAGAATGCTGTGCCAAGCAATTTCAACAATGACAATGCTCAGGGTTTTCAGGGTGCTCGTCGGAAACAACAGAGGCACCAGCAGAATGGCAGAGGACAGGGTCGACAACAACGGAGGAAACAGAATCGTCGAAGGAGGTAGTTTCTGCATCCACTGTTTACCATTCTATTTTAGTAAGTACAAAAGGAGACTTTAAAGTGTTTAATTACACAAACTTTTTTGTTGATATCCGTATCATTGATCTATTGTCCAAGGGACTATCGTTTGTCCCTGATAAAAAAAGCTGACTTAACCAAAACAATCTTGGACCTGAAAACATTTGTTCGGAAATTGAATTTGTCAGTCCTCGTGGGCAATATTCCTGGTTTGACTAATGAACTAAGAGTTTCCAGTTTGTTTAATACACCGTTGCATTTGACACTAGCATTATTTGAAAGAATCTGCAAAATGGATTTTCGAGCCTGTTTATATAAAGACAATGCTTACAAATCATACACTAAATCTAGCATAACCTCCGAAGACCAGGACTTCCTATTGTTTTCAAAATCAAATAGAATTAGGGTTATGAAGCCTGACAAGGGTAGAGGACTTATATTTATGCATGAAAGTGACTATATACAAAAAATGCTTAGTGTTTTGGACAATGATCATCATTATAGTTTAGTTAGTATTAATGAAGTTAATACTGCCCACAAGAAAATAAATGGTACTATCAATGACCTGTTCCTGGAAGGAAGTATATGTTTGGATAAGTTACATTATTTGACTTTGATAGCATCAAAAACACCTGTTATATTTGGTTCCCCTAAGATTCATAAAAGTATATCTGACCCACCTTTTACACCAATAGTTGATGGGAGGGAATCAATTACATACTCTAGTGCCAAATATGTAGATAGCAAGTTAAAACCCATTATTAAAAGTGAAACACAAATTTGTCCAGATTCATGGGGGTTCCTGAATGATATTAATAACCTGGAATTTAATAGTAATTATAACTTTCTCACAGTAGATATAAAAGATTTGTATACTGTGATCCCACAAGACCTAGGCTTAGAATGGGTTAGAGCTTTGCTTACTGAAAAAGGCATGGATAATAATGAAATATATGTAATAGAAACATTACTAGACTTGGTTCTATCTAACAATTTTATGCTGTTTAATGGTCAAATATATAAACAAATAATGGGTGTAGCTATGGGCGCACCATGCGGAGGGAGCTTTGTAATTGTGTTTTAGCATACTGGGAGCAAGAGTTTTTATTTAAAAACAATTATTCCAGGAATATACGGCCTGGTATACAAGATACCAGGATGATATGTTTTTTATCAGGAAAGGAGATATTAATACTATTTCACCTTTTATAGAAGATATCAAAAAACGTACCGATTTTTTAGACTTTACCTCCCAGTTTGCAACTGAATCTATAAATTTTCTAGACATACAGGTATCCAAGGACAGGGTCAACAACAGTTATCAGATGGTCATTTATAGAAAGCCCACTTATTCAAATTCATTCCTGTACTTTTCTAGAAGCCATCCCTTTCATCATAAAAAAGCTGTGATAAAAGGGCAGTTAGTAAGGGCTGCTAGGATGGTTTCTTCTGAAGACGAATTTCTAGCAGAATGTAGCCTGCTTAAAGGTATGTTTATCTGGAGAGTATATCCCGAAGCTTTATTTGATCAAATCTGTGTAGAAGTGTCAACAAAAAGAAATAATGGGCATTTTAAGCCCATATTGAATAGAGGGTATATAACATTGGACAATACCCCTGATAATACAACCGTTATGAATAATAGGACAAGTCCTGGTCCTACGTTTATAACAACGTATTCAGTAAATGCAGGAATGATTTCAAATATATTGTATAAGAATTGGGCTCTTATTTCAGAAGACATTCATATTAGTAAAAAATTCGAAATGTCTCTTCACATAACATATAGACGAGGGCAAAACCTAAAGAGAATATTAGAATTGCAAGGTGGAGTAGTCAATAAAAGTGGGGGGGTGTCCAAATGTGGACGATGTCATCAATGCCAATATATAAAAATTGGAAATAAAGTTATTATTAGGGATATAGCATACCGAATAAGTGGAAAATATAATTGTGAGTCCAAAGGAATTGTTTATGTAGCACTCTGCCAACAGTGCCAGTCATTTTATATAGGAAAAATGGAGAGAACATTGAGGCAAAGAATTTATGAGCTTATCTATAACATTAATAAACATATTACTACAAATGCTTTGGCCAGGCATACAATAGATAATCTCACTCATAGGTTCTTGTTTGCAATAGTACATCAAGAAAAGCACAATATTAGGAGCGGTCCCTGGGAGTTAAAGCCAGAGGAAAGTGAGCTTCTATGGCAGATTCGAACATTTGCTCATATTTTTCCAGACCTTAATGAATATGCTTCTATTAAGTGTATTTTGAAGCTAAAGGCTCTGGATAAGTAAATGTCATGTATATATAATACACATATATTGCATGAGGAATATATAGGATTCTTATGGTTTTAAATATGAAAGTATGTATTCTGTTTTTCTTAATGTTTTTCTTCATGTCTTTCTTAATTTTATAAGGTCATAAGTATGGATTTTTAATGCATTTTAGTATACTGTGGGGGTGAAACAACTTCAGCAATTAAGTTTTTGAGTTAAAGTTGGAGTGAATTCATTTCAATTGATTATTTAATTAATTGCATTCTTGCTGGGGTAATGGAGTTAATAGTTGTTTAATTGAAATGTATAAAAACTACTGCATTTTTGGAACAAGTTGTCTGAGGAAGTTTAGATATTAATCTAGACAAAAGCACTAACACAATAAATCCTGCTGAGAAGATTACAGCTGTTTTGTTTTATGTTTTTGATATATATATATATATATATATATATATATATATATATATATATATATATATATATATGTATATGTATATATATATATATATATATATATATGTTTGTGCATATGCATATATATGTATATTATACATTTTCCCTGCTGTTTAATGACTGTGCTGCATGATATGTTTGAATAAATATCAGATATTTCTACAGCTCAGATGGCTTAGTTTTAAATTTCTGTGGCTATGGTGTGCATGGTCCTAGGTTCAAGCTGTACAAGGGCTGATTATTTTGTTGCTGGAAGGAAAAAGGGCTGTTGGATACAGAGTGATTAAAGCACTTATAAGCAGTTGTAGACCCTTCAATGCTATTCACACTGACCACACATATGTACATATGGATCCCACTACTGGCAATTGTGTGTGTGTGTGTGTGTGTGTGTGTGTGTGTGTGTGTGTGTGTGTGTGTGTGTGTGTGTGTGTGTGTGTGTGTGTGTGTGTGTGTGTGTGTGTGTGTGTGTGTGTGTGTGTGTGTGTGTGTGTGTGTGTGTGTGTGTGTGTGTGTGTGTGTGTGTGTGTGTGTGTGTGTGTGTGTGTGTGTGTGTGTGTGTGTGTGTGTGTGTGTGTGTGTGTGTGTGTGTGTGTGAATAGTAATCTCTGTGTGTTTGGTCGATGCAGTATCCCCTGGGGGTGTGGTTATCACCAAATGTAGGTGTGTTCAACCCACTACACTGACCATTTTCTAGTGTACAACAGAATATGTCAGTCACCACATACCTATATTCATGACTCGGCATGATAAGCTGTGAGGCATATGCATTCATTGTTACACAGAACTTGGAAATCTGAGTGGATAGAACTGTACCTTGCCCATGACATGATTGATGTGTTATCACATTGCCATACCCTTGGACTTCCTGCAGGTCCATATCCTGGTGACACACAGATACCTAGGACACAAACAGAATACAGACTGAGAACACATTTACTCAGCATTACTAATGGTAATAATGCAGAATGGCCAAAACTGTACACACACTCTGAGGTATACCCCTTATCCATGCCAGATGACAGCACCTTACACAACATTACATAGCTACAATTCAGTATGGTCACCCTGTGCATCAGACCCATAGTTGCATGTCCCTGCATTGATAGTATGGAATGTAGGTATCTGGCACAGGTTTCATCATATGCACAGGGTGTTGTGCAGCTTTGCCTGACGCCTAGTCTGTGCCATTTGGTTGACATTATGGGTGTGTTTTTGGGGTGTGGGAATGATATGGCCTATGCATGTTTGGTGCATGTGTGTGGAGGTGACCTCTTTCCTGATTGTGCCTGCACACAGTCACACCATGTGGCTGCCCTACACTGATGTTTTGTGGACAGCTGTGGGCCATACATGGCAGGGTGTACAGTTCACCATCTCCAGCCATGGACATGGTAACTGGACCTGCTACAGGTCTGACTGGCACCACCAGGCCCAAGGCCTGAGGCAGTACTACCCCCTGATGGTGACTGATGTCTGCTGGAACTACAACCCTGTTGGGACTGGCAAGGATCATGTGCCCATGGCCTTCTACTTTGTGGCATGGACAGCACACCACCCTCAGTACTGCGTGTGTCACTGCCACTACAGGACCGTGATGGTGAATGGCCACATAGACCCCCAGCTGATTGTGGTGCTGAGCTACATACACGCAGCTGCTGCCTCTCCCCTGCCAAATGTTCAAGCACAGATATTCTATGGCTGATGAGACCCCAATCTCACCCAACTTTCTATCCATGATCTCATTGGCCTCACACCTGGCTGCAACAATGTCCTGGAGACAGCCATGAGCACCAGAGAGATGGTCTGCCCCAACCTTGTGCAGTTGTCTGGTGTTCCATTCATTATGTGCCTGCGCATCCATTACAGCCCAAAATATGCACCTGGTAACTGCCACATTGGCACTTGCTACATGGGCTGGATGGGCAGCAATCCTTCTTCGACCACCCTTGCTTGTCTGCCTGTGTTTGACCTCGCCAACAGTCTGGCTATGGCTAGTGGCTGGCTGATCACTTGCCATAGTCTCCACACTTGCATGTCCTGTGCCTGCACGCAGCTGTCCTTCGCTTGTGGCCACTGGTGACGGGGAATGTGTGGGCAATGTGACCGTGTGCAGAGATGGGGTTGACAAAGGTGGAACGCCTACCGGTGACACAGATGCAGCCAATGACAACCCCACTGGTGCCCCACTATGGTTGTTATCATGGTCAGAGTCACCAAACAAGCTAACATCACCTGTATAGCGGGAGGGACTGGGACCACCATGCCCACCTGTAAGGAAAATACAAGATATGTACATTACTTAACATGATTATACAGTTTGCTATCATACACACACACTCTCACACACACTCACTCTCACACACTCATTCTCACACACACACACACACACACACACACACACACACACACACACACACACACACACACACACACACACACACACACACACACACACAGACATGGTGTCCCACAGGCATTACACAGACCTCACATTAGGCAGAGGGTGATAGTCATGACACACACCCAGACCACAACAAACACACTCTAGACATGCCCTCAACATCATGTAGTGCATACCTTTCAACTTAGTTTTACTACTACTTTATACCACTGGGATGTGTGATTGTCTTTAGTAGGTGTTGAGCCTTCACCTAGAACACACTATACCCATGTAGATATCAGTGCTGTTCACCTGTATAGCACTGTGGCAAAACCTGGGGAACATAAGCACAAACTGTACAGAGTTTTCACAACTATTTTGATATGTGGGTCATACTCCCTGTCTGGTGCACATAGCTCCTATGTTGGTCTGATACATTACTGGTTTGACCAGTGGATTGTTGACCCTACTTTTAATGTCATACTGTGCTTTCCAGTTGTCATAACCTGCAATACATGTATGTGAAGACAAGAGCATTTCCTCAGACAGCATCACAAACTGACAGTGGATATAGTAAGTGTACCCACCCCTCTTGACATGCAAGGGTTTTCTGACATATCCCATGAGACCACATGAATATTGCCACAAGATTCCCACCATTTCGTATGGCATGTAACCTGTGCATTCTGAATAAGAAATATACACATCAGGTAGGGTTGGCATATCGTACATGTTAGTATTACAAGACCTGGCTTGCAGAAGGTGCACACCCATCAACCAATACTTTTGTAAAGCATTTGCTGCTCCCAGTACAGCAGTCAGTCCTCTTGGGGTGGTGTTTCTCGGCATGGCACATCACAACATGGCAATGTTTGCAAACTCTCCCTTGACAAACAACTCCAGATCTGTCCGATTGCAAGACCATCCCCTGTGCACAGCAATTGTCAGGTCAACACACAGACTATGTTTTGTATGCAGGTTTGGCCTCTGGCTTGGCCACAGCCATCTGTTGATTGTGTTCTTGTGAAATCCATCCTTTTGTTCATTTGGATGTAGGGTGTGGCCCATTGTTGTGTGCAATGTTGGGATATCTCCCCATCCACAGCTATGTGGCAGACACAAGACAGATCATAGCCTCAAGGGACTGGTGTTTGGAAGTGGTCATAATACTATCTGAATTGGCTACAGCCCCAGTTCAAGCTGTTGGACAGCAAACCCAAAGCAGGACACTGCCATTACCCTGCTTCACTGTGTGGGTAGTGCTGTTCTATTTTTGTGCAATGCTCTCACTGTGCCAAACTAACATGACCAAATTGTACACAAAGAGAGTTCAACCCTGGTCTCATAATACCTTTGCACATTTCCACACATGTGTTTTGAAAAGTTGATATATTGTTGTCCAGACGTTACCCAGAACTGGCTGTTGTGTGTTGTGAGGAACAGCTGCCATCGTCAGAATACACCCTATACCAAAGATATGTGGAGTCCATGGAAGACAGTTGTCACATGTAGTACACACTCAGTACTTGCCAGAGATATCTGATACCCCTTCACTGTTGCTGTATGGCTCCTGATAGCCTCCCTGGACATTTGCTCTCTGGAGCTCTGCACTAAGGCTGAGATGAAACTGCATTGTGTCTATGTGCACCTACAGAGACCATATGACATGCTGCCTGGAGAGTAGTTGTGGTATTGTATGTGGAGGTCAGGGGTGTCAGAGGAGTCTGTCAGACACCACAGTATATGTAGGAGGCTAGTATGACAACAGTGATTTCTGGTTTTGACATGACAGGTGGATTTAAGGTGGAGGTGGGGGAGTACATCAGGGGTCAGCTGTGTGTCCTTTCACATTTGCAGTGGTGAGGGACAAGTTGACAGACATGATCAGACAGGGGCCCCTGTTGACTGTGCAGTTTGCGGATGACATTGTCATCTGTAGTGAGATTAGGGGATAGGTTGGGGAGACCCTGGGGAGATGGGGTTATGTTGTAGAGCGGGGAGGAATGATGGTCAGCAGGACTAAGTAAGAATACATGTGTGTAAAAAAAAAAAAAAAAAAAAAAAAAAAACAAAAAATCCCCCCCCAAAAAGAAAAAAAAAAAAAAAAAAAAAAAAAAAAAAAAAAAAAAAAAAAAAAAAAAAAAAAGAGAAAAAAAAAAAAAAAAAAAAAAAAAAAAAAAAAAAAAAAAAAAAAAAAAAAAAAAAAAAAAAAAAAAAAAAAAAAAAAAAAAAAAAAAAAAAAAAAAAAAAAAAAAAAAAAAAAAAAAAAAAAAAAAAAAAAAAAAAAAAAAAAAAAAAAAAAAAAAAAAAAAAAAAAAAAAAAAAAAAAAAAAAAAAAAAAAAAAAAAAAAAAAAAAAAAAAAAAAAAAAAAAAAAAAAAAAAAAAAAAAAAAAAAAAAAAAAAAAAAAAAAAAAAAAAAAAAAAAAAAAAAAAAAAAAAAAAAAAAAAAAAAAAAAAAAAAAAAAAAAAAAAAAAAAAAAAAAAAAAAAAAAAAAAAAAAAAAAAAAAAAAAAAAAAAAAAAAAAAAAAAAAAAAAAAAAAAAAAAAAAAAAAAAAAAAAAAAAAAAAAAAAAAAAAAAAAAAAAAAAAAAAAAAAAAAAAAAAAAAAAAAAAAAAAAAAAAAAAAAAAAAAAAAAAAAAAAAAAAAAAAAAAAAAAAAAAAAAAAAAAAAAAAAAAAAAAAAAAAAAAAAAAAAAAAAAAAAAAAAAAAAAAAAAAAAAAAAAAAAAAAAAAAAAAAAAAAAAAAAAAATTTTTTTTTTTTTTTTTTTTTTTTTTTTTTTTTTTTTTTTTTTTTTTTTTTTTTTTTTTTTTTTTTTTTTTTTTTTTTTTTTTTTTTTTTTTTTTTTTTTTTTTTTTTTTTTTTTTTTTTTTTTTTTTTTTTTTTTTTTTTTTTTTTTTTTTTTTTTTTTTTTTTTTTTTTTTTTTTTTTTTTTTTTTTTTTTTTTTTTTTTTTTTTTTTTTTTTTTTTTTTTTTTTTTTTTTTTTTTTTTTTTTTTTTTTTTTTTTTTTTTTTTTTTTTTTTTTTTTTTTTTTTTTTTTTTTTTTTTTTTTTTTTTTTTTTTTTTTTTTTTTTTTTTTTTTTTTTTTTTTTTTTTTTTTTTTTTTTTTTTTTTTTTTTTTTTTTTTTTTTTTTTTTTTTTTTTTTTTTTTTTTTTTTTTTTTTTTTTTTTTTTTTTTTTTTTTTTTTTTTTTTTTTTTTTTTTTTTTTTTTTTTTTTTTTTTTTTTTTTTTTTTTTTTTTTTTTTTTTTTTTTTTTTTTTTTTTTTTTTTTTTTTTTTTTTTTTTTTTTTTTTTTTTTTTTTTTTTTTTTTTTTTTTTTTTTTTTTTTTTTTTTTTTTTTTTTTTTTTTTTTTTTTTTTTTTTTTTTTTTTTTTTTTTTTTTTTTTTTTTTTTTTTTTTTTTTTTTTTTTTTTTTTTTTTTTTTTTTTTTTTTTTTTTTTTTTTTTTTTTTTTTTTTTTTTTTTTTTTTTTTTTTTTTTTTTTTTTTTTTTTTTTTTTTTTTTTTTTTTTTTTTTTTTTTTTTTTTTTTTTTTTTTTTTTTTTTTTTTTTTTTTTTTCTGAAATAAAAATTAATACAGCTGTGGAAAAACATGTATTTCAGACCTGTATTATATTGTGAAACAGTTAAGAGTGATTAAAGCACTTTTAAGCAGTTGTAAGCAGGTTTGCGTGGCGGTAAGCAATGCTAACGTCTGGTTAAATATGCTTATAGACAGCCTTAAAAGTACTTAATCTGTGTAGGCATTGCTTAGCACAGCGCAAACAGGCTTACTCCCACTTACTAGTGCTTAAAAGAGCTTACTCCAACTTAACCCATGTTAATTTCTTTAAAAGAAAAGAAAAAAAGGGGTGATAGGAAAGTGTTGAAAAAGGGGGCACAAAGAGGAAAAGACAATAGGGAAAGCAGCTAGGGATGTGCTGGACGGGTATAGGGAAGGTCCATAGCTGTCCATTTCTTCTACAGCAACCAGCTGTGCATATATACTGAATTTGGAGGTATATTTGGACACTCAAATCCCTGAGAGAGGGGTGAGAACAACAATAATGTGTTGTGAAGGCAATTAGACCAAATTATATATGCCCAGTGGACATGTGTGCGAAATGGACAGCTATGCATGGGGCGAGATTTTTTTTTTTGGGGAACAGATTGCCCTTTTTTTTTTAAGGTGAGAGTGGGATGTTGGGGAAGGATAGCAGGTATATTTGGGGAGGTTGGTTGGGTAGGAAGACAAACAAGACAGCATACAGGGGTGGTATACGACACATGTGGACGGTAAATACCTTGGACGGGGAGGTGTGTTTGGAAATCAGAAGCCCATGAGCCCCCAAATGGAAACAGTGGGATTGAGGTCCCCACCCATGGGCAGTTATCACTGCACCTTCACGGCCCCAAAGGTGGCTTTGCTGGGGGCTGAACAGGAGGGGCAGGCTGACCCTCTAGTTGTGCCACACAGCCCTCAAGCTGGCGTAGCAGATCTCCAAAATCCTTTTGGAGCATGCTAGGCACCAAACCCTGGACCTGGCTTCAGGTGATAGGATCTTGTCCAGGCCCACTCCCGTGGTGGATGAGCCCCATCCCCTGAGGCGGTTCCACCCGAAGGTGGTGCAGGACCAGCAGAAGAGGAGTTCCCAGGGTGGGTCCCACACTTGCTAGAGCCCGGTGCCATGGCCAGATGAGGAGGGAGAGGTGGGTCCGCTGGGATCACCCTTCCCAAACGTGCTATGGTGTTACAGCTTTAGAACATATGTGGGTTAGTAATAGTCAACACAATCCAGGGTTAGTTATAACAGCATGCATAGATATTCCCATTAACCCAATACAACAAATTTGGAACAGTTGCACAGCAAACAAAACACATGCATATATGGAACCACAGTGGCCATTACGATGGCATGCAGATTACATTGATGGCAACAGGCCACCAGTGATAGTATTTCAACATGGAATATTAATAGAAACACATTTCAATATTTGTTGAACAATAGGACATATGCCCCAACAGTAGGTTTGGTGTAAACATACCCATTGATTTGTGTCCTTAGATTATTGTTGCAAATATGGTGGTGGGGGGAGAGATGTCAATTAACAACTAGTATATCCTTGCAGTACTCACAACTTTAATGATCATTGCTCTAATCATTACTCTACAGGTATTATTACAATACCCTATGGCCTTGGTTTGGACAGTGGTATGCTTGTACACAGTTATACTTCAACTGTCTTATAGCTAAATCCTTACATCTTTTACCTGGTAGACCTGTGGAGGGAATGTTTGTTAACACTACCTGACTGTTTCTGCACATACTCCCAGATTCCTAGTTAAAATTATGCACATACCTCTCAATCTCTTAATGCACAACATCTGGACAAAGCTTGACAACATGGGGGTACAAACAGAGACATATTTTGAATATTGCTCTTATAAACATTTAGACAGTTGCTAGAGTAACAGTATTTGTTTTAATATACATTTTCTGAAGGATTTGAAGTCTGACACTCAAATGCATATCATTATTTGGTGACTACAATCCTGAGAATATCCCAGTGATTTGCCAGGAAAAAAAGAGGGACAGGCCAAAAATATGAGCCAAATATCTTGACATTCTGGAAAATCTGTACAGTTGAGAGGTATGATAATGCATACAACTTACTACCACTCCCTGGATTTGAACCATGGCTGTGTCTGCTAAAAATACATCAATTTCTGTTTCATCAGAGGGAGCTATTGAGAAACCACTGTTTGTTCCTTCAGTGTTTTCTGTGTAAGTCTCTCTTGGTTGTACAATCTGACCTTGTAATTACAACAGTGTTATACAGACATTCCTAGACATATTTTTATGTAGGACAGTGTGAGAAACAGTGGTTGACACAACAGTACTATTCTGATATCAGATCTTGGTGAATGCTACATGTCAGGACATACAATACCAGAGTAAATACAACCAGTCCAGGATTTAAAACTTTATTGCCATGCAGTTACAGTTTTCTTGTCTGAAACACCAGTGGGGGGAATGTTTGTTAACACTACCTGACTTTTTCTACACATTTTCCCAGATTCCTAGTTAAAATTATGTACATACCTCTCAATCTCTTAGTGCACAAACTCTGGATAAATCTTGACAACATGGGGGTACAAATAGGGACATATTTTGAATATTACTCTTATAAACTTAGTGCGTTGCTAGAGTAACAGGATTTGTTTTAATATACGCTTTCTGAAGGATTAGAAGTCTGAAACTCAAATGCATGTAATTATTTAGTGACTACAATTCTGAGATCATCCCATTGATTTGTCAGGGAGAAAGAGGAACAGGCCAAAAATATGAGCCAATTATCTGGACATTCTGCAAAAATCTCTACAGTTGAGAGGTATGATTATGCATACAGCTTACTACCACTCGCAGGATTTGAACCATGGCTGCTTGTGCTAAACATGCAATAATTTGTGTTTCATCAGAGTGAGCTATATAGAAACTGCTGTCTCTTTCTTTAGTGTTTTCTGTCTAAGTCTCTCTTTGGTTGTACAATCTGACCTTGTACTTACAAGAGTCTTATACAGACATTCCTAGACATATTTTATATGTAGCGCAGTATGGGTAACAGTGGTTAACACAACATTACTATTCAGAGAATGCAACACTAAATGCCATACAATACCAGAGTAAACACAACCAGTCTAGGATTTAGAACTTTATTGTCAGGCAGTTACAGTTTTATTTAAATATCACCTATATGGGACTATTACTGTCATATTGTCTGGCTTATTCAGTACAACCCATACACAGTTTTTATACTGCCAGGTGACTTCCTACTACTTTATATATATTTGGTATGACCACTACAAGCAGGATTGTTACTCACCAGCCTCGAGATGCAGCCTTTGCAACCTATTGGCATGGGCTTCCTGATTCACAGCCCAATCAGCTGCAGCTGTAAAGGGAATAGTGAAATATTTAGGCATACCTATCGATCACATACACAGGCTGGACTTTGGTAAACAGTTATTGATATGAATACTTACAGCCTGCCTGGACATCACCCTTCTGCCTTGCTTCTTGGACTCACTCATCCAAGAGCTCCCTCTTCCTCTGCTTCAAGTAGGCATAGTGGTGCCTGAACTGATCACCAGTCCAAGGGATACCAGTGACACCTCTTGAGATCACAGGCGAGACAGTCCCATGCTTCCACTTTATATTGGGAGCCCTGGTACTGACCCTGCAGCAGTCTCTCATCATGGTTATTTGCCAGGAGTCCTACCATGACCTTGGACTCCTGTATGCACCAGTGCTGCACCCGGAAGCGTATGCCCTCACCAACACCTGCCATACTGCCTACAGTGGAAAGCTGCAACCAATTATGAGATGTATTCCCACCTGTGGGGTTTAAATACGTCTGATTTCCCATCCTTTGCCGTGATTGGATGGTTTTGAATATGTTGAGCTAAGCTAAGCTATGGGCAAACCTGCTTAGCTAAAGTTGGCAGTGCTTAAAGGGACAGGTTCAGCACTACTTACCGATGGGCAAATCCACTTAGCTGAGCTACTCATTGCTTAGCAGTCATATTTACACAATGCTTACACCTGGTAAGCAGAGCTGTGCAATGCTTAGCATTGCTTATTTTTTATTTTATAGACTATCTGCTGTATGAGATTGATTCATCATTCGTTAAATATTATAGGTTCATAGGTAGGTACTAGGCTATCGGCCCAAGGGCCTAAGTAAGCCTAGCCAACAAGGTTCCCTGGCTTATGCCACCCACAAAAGTTAATTTCCTGTGCCCCTGTTGAGCAGAGCCACAGAAGTAATCCCTGGGGTGTTTTTCCTATTTCCATCCACTTTTTTTGCTTGAAGAGTGCTAATGAGGAACTTTGCTTGACATAGATGGGTAGCTTGTTCCAGAGTATAGGAAGTCTCCTGGATAGGAATCTATCCCTCCAGCATGTCCTGTTTATTGTGGTGACAATGTTTAGGCCCCTAGAGCATGTAGCTCAGAGGGATTGGGATTTCTTTGGGTGTAGCATGTCCAACAGCTCTGGGTTTAACATAGCTTTATATGTTAGGCAGAGATCTCCTTGGAGTAGGCGATATGCTACAGAGTAAAGCTGGTGTTTTTTGAGACAGTCAGTGTAGGGCATCTGTTTGAGGCCAGTAATCCTCTTTGTGAGGTACTTCTGTGACTTTCCAGCTGCTGCAGATGTCTTGTGAGGTACATTCCAAAAGGAGCATTGCACTCTATAATGGGGTTAATGACTGCCGAGTAGAGAGGAACAATGACCTCTTTTTTCCTGGATGAGAACCCTTTTGTGATGAGGTGTGCCACATAGAAGGATTTCCTGACTACTGTGGTGATGTGATTATCAAAGGAGAGACAACTGTCCACCTGGGTTTCCCAAGGTCTCTTATCATACATTTGGCATTAAGTAGACTGCAGTTTATGTGGTAGTTCATGGGTACAGAGTTTTTACCAAAGGGGATGACAATGCACTTTTTGACACCAGGCATCTGTCTCAGTGAGGCCCTTCTGTAGGATGTCCACATCATTTTGGGACTCGACTATAGCTCCTAGTTTGCAGTCATCTGTGAACTTTGTTAGCCACAGGACTTCTGTGTTAGCCTGTACTTCAGAGAAGTAGATACCAAACAGGAGAGGTCCCAGGACTGAACCCTGTGGTACTCCACTTGTCACTGGTTTGAAGTCAGATTTGGAGTCTGCAACTTTTACATTGTGGGTTCTGTCAGTGAGCCATTGGCAAGCCATCTTGTGATGTAGGGATTTATACCTAGTTTAGTGAGTTTAGCTATAATTCCAGAATGGGGGATGGTGTCAAAAGCCTTGGCGAGGTCAAGATAGGCTGCGTGAACCACCTTTCCCTCATCTACAGCTTTGGTGGCTGCCTCAAATAAGTCAATCAGGTTCAGAAGGCATGATCTGCCTTTCACAAACCTGAACTGCATGGGGTGCAGAGGTTGGAGGTTACCAATGTCTTTGTTTATGAGTTCCATGATGATACATTCCATGACCTTGCAGACCAGGCTCATCAGGCTAATAGGACGATAGTTCCCAGGATCAGTGGTGGCTCCCCCTTTGTGGAGTGGTATAACTCTTGCTGTGCACAATTCAGTGGGCACAAAGCCTAATGTGAGACTATGATTGAACATGGTGCTTAGGTGGGGAGACAGTTTGTTCTGAAGTTCATGTAGAATGCAGCCTGGGATGTTGTCCAGTCCCATGGATGCTGTGTTTTTGGTTTTAGAGAGTGCAGATTTTACCTGCATAGTTGTAATTACAGGGACTCTCTATTCTTCCTGTATAGATATGGGCCTTTTAGTGGGTTAGGGGGGATAAAGTAAATAAATATAAATTATACATTTGTTTACTGTCCCTGACATCCCCAATGTGCTTTCATTGCATTTATTTGTGTGTGACTATACTGTATGGGGCACTTGTATTTATATGGGGGGGGGTTCACAACTTTATTAAACTGACACTTGACATCTGGACCTACTACAGTACTCTGGTTAACAAATATATGTTATTTAGTAGCTAATTATAAAAAAAATGTTTATGTATTGCTTTCACATGTAAAATGCAAATTGGTTACAGTGGGGATCGAACCAGGAATGGCTAGGTGCAAAGCATATGCTCTAATCACTACACTATTGCAGTACAGTTTAGGTTGGATGTATCTTGCTATTTAACTTCTTGTGCTGTTTAAGCTGGACTAAGCATAGCTAAGCAATGGGCACACCCATGCAGATATGCCAAAACTTTATTGTATGTATAAAAAAATGTATTTGTTGCATTTTTTTTATTTGTATCCTTCAGAATATCCATGCTAATGCTGAACCTGTTATTCTATCAACTTTCTGCTTTGTGGGACAATTGTCCCTTATGGCTTTGTCCACATTCCTTACTCTGACAGGTTGGGAGGTGTGTGTTATGTGCTTATGCTAAATCTGTTATTCTATCAACATTTGCTTTGGTAAGAAAAATTGTCCCTTATGGCCTTGACCAGATTTCTTACTCTGACAGGTTGGGGGTGTTATGAGTGTTCTCACTCATTTTAAATTGCCAAACAGCAATTCTGGTGTGCAGGATGTGTGTGTATTGTGAAAGCAATGCTCTCAGACACAGCCCCTGAATCTTACACAGAACCATGTCCATTTTGCAGCATGGCAGCACACCTTCATGAATATGCATGGTGCACTGCCGTGCTGCATGGGAATGGTCCCTCCCTTCCATGCAGGAATAAGCTATTCCTGCATGGAAGTTTACTGAATCCTGGGGACTCATCTCATTTCAGCATTTAAACTTTCAACACTACTCATAATCCAAGTGATTTTTTTATTTTAATAAATAAAAAGGAGTACAGCAAATCATACATAAAGAAAGAGAAAAATATTTCTATATACATATTTACAAAATCAAATAGTAACAAATAGCATCAACCATGATGAGTCATTTTAAGTATTAAAATTTATGACATTTGGCTAATGAGAGTAACTTTTCAGCAACTAATAGATATTCAGCCACTTCAGTGACAATTAATTCTTTAAGGTTGGAGGAGAGTCTTTCTTCCAATTTAAGTTAATTACTTTTCTTGCAACTGCTAACAAAGTCCAAACAATGGAGAAGTGTGATTTTATACAATTTGGAATAGGTACATTTGCCAAAATTAGGGATTCTGAAACATTGCAATTGTCAGATCACAATGCTTTAAGAAACTCTTGAAAATTAAACCAAAGCTTTTAACTGTTTTTTTCAGAACCATGAAAATGTGACACAAATCAGCTTTGAGGGTTTTTTGCAATCAGTGAAGCTTGCACAAACTAGTATAAACAAAAAAACAATAGGGCGGTTTTAAAACTGATACTCCGGTTTATTAATTACACAACAGTTACTCAGACTTCCTCAGAAGATAAAATGACATTAAAGAAACACTTGTTTAAATACTCAATAGCTGAAAAAGTGTGGGAAATTAAATACAATCAATTAATTCATCAATATGTACTCAAACTTAAACCAGTGTTTTTAATGCTATTTTTGTAATTAATAAACCGGAGTATTAGTTTTAAAACTGCCCTATCATTTTTTTGTTTTTTTGCAATGCCAATAAGGACGGCATCTTTTGTAAACATTTTACTTATTTTATAAGGTTTAAGGTTTAATGAAAGTTCTATGTAAATATTTTCAAGTAAATATCTTCCATTGTATACCAGATGAAGTATTACCAACAGATTTTAAAATGAAATCATTTGAAAATGTATTAGTTACAATATCTAAAGTATCCTTTAGAAAGAATGTCAAAAAATTATCAGTCTTAATAATAAATTCTAGGAGTAATTTATTTAAATTCAACAAAGTTGGAATTATATTTTCATTAGTATTAATGACTAAATTTGCTTTATTAAAATTAGAATTAAGATTAATAATGATTTCTTTATATGACCAATCAAGATTATATTTATTAATTACCTCTTCCATTTTAACCACTTATTTGTATCTATAAAATCTGACTAACAAAATTATTTTCTTTTTGATATGTCATGTTTTCAATTTCTCTGCTTATGTTAACTTTTTTGTATATATTTATGGATTATATAATAAAGAAAAAAACAAGGTTTAAGAGAAGGATATTTAAAAATAATTTTCCTTGTGTTCCTGCAAAATGAACTAATAAAATCTAAATAGCAGTAACATTTTTAAATAAATAAATAAATAAGTACATAAATAATTCTCAATACCATGTTATTATTAATAATATTAAACGATTCTGAAACCAGATTCATTAGAGAATGTTCACAAATTGATACAGGCATTGTTTTTCACTGAGCTTTATAGCTAGTATCTGACCAGTTTAAAAAAATTAGTAAAACTACAGAATGTATCCAAGTGAATTCTTAATGAATTTTGCCAATTTCAGTTTTGTTTCTTGTTATACCTTTTTGCTTATTAGTTTTCATAACTTTTAAAAATTTCTGTGTGGTTCATAAAACACTGGAAAATAGTTCCCTACTTTTTTCATTTGTGACTCTAAATCATCATTGGTTGACATTCGTTCTAATTTCTTATACATATTTATACTTCAAGTTTGGCAATTGCTACTAATAATGACTTTCAGTAATTAATAACAGTAAATGTAATCCCTACATAAAGGCAATAGAGAGATGATAACACAATCAAATCTCTTTCCCTAAATGAGGAGAATAGTGCAAACAACAACACATTTCAGAACTGTATCCCTTAATACACATAATTCAACTTATCAAATGAAATTAAGGCAGTACAACAGAGAGTTTTGAAATTATTCCTTATAAAGCACCAGAGAAATTGTGACTAGTCTAATAGGCTGAGATCCTCACATCTCTTTATCATAAAGGCAGAAGTTTCACTATGAAGAAATAAAGCCTAACCTGGTGCATTCATCATTGTGCAGCTGCCATTCCATAGGCTTTTTCACACTTACAAAATATTGAAGTTGAGTAACTTTGCAGTTATTTAATGAGGGAACATGGAGTTTCTGAATTTTTGATTGATTTGTTGAGTTATCTCCAGTATCAGTTTTACATAAACTGCTAAGATTCTCCTAATTCCTTTGGTTAGAAACCATAGAGGGTCCTCTACTTTCTCAAAGACAGGAGCTACAGTCAGTCAAAGTAAACTTTATTGTCATTCAGAAATCATACACGTGCAAAAACTGAACAAAATTCCAGGATTCAATGTGCAGACAACATATAGACTATTTTCACAGACATTTACACATATAACACCTAGCTATTACATCACGGACATGCAGATAGACAGACTAATACTACACACAATTAGAAACACATTTTAACACTTTCTGTGGTAAACACTTACTTGCATGAGACTTTAGTATTGCACATGCACTTGGTTAAGACATTGTATTGATCCTTGCACAAAAGAGGCATTTGAGTATTGCACTGTGAACTTAGAGTATTGCACTATGCCTTGCAGTATTGTATTATGGCTAATTTACAAATTTGCAACATGTATTACACTGAAAGAAGAGATATTTTACTGCATTGCTACTGCCATAGATGGCCTATAAGTTAACAGTCATGGTGAATATTGCACTAAGTATCAGATGAGACTGATAACCAGGTTAATTCATGATTTGAGACAAGCTTCTGCATTCTAATATTGTATTCCGAGGTTATTCTGTATACTTCTGTTTTCTGTACTTTCTTGGTTACTTTTGAGTTGTAGCTCATAGACTGCAACAGAATGATTTGCTATGATAGCCCTCTGAGATGAGACTTCTTGCTTTTGCAAATTCAGCTGTTCTATTGTGGCTTTTAGTTTTCATTTATCATTAGCTGTATTGTTTTAAAAATGGATGCCATTCATAGATAATAAGGTTTAAATCCCAGAACTATTGACTTTTTTATCTTCCAAAGTACCTGTTTCTCCCTTTCACATTATTGATAATTTGCAGTATCTGCCCTTCATCAAAACAAGAGAAAAGATATAATTTTACTATGTATTTAATAGCACCAAATGAATAGTCAGAAATGAAAACCTATGAAAAATTGTTTGTCTTAAAAACTGGAAAATAACTCCAAGACAGGAGAATTCTTCATGGTCATATCTGTCCTATTGGTCATTCCCATGTGCTTCATATTAATGTTATAAATGCCTTACTATATTACAATAATTGAGAATCAGCCAGTACAAATGTTTTATACCTTCATTTTTAAAACTACTGACAGTCATAATTAGTCTTTCCAGCACATCCCCTGTATATTAAATAAAGCTGTTTGCTTTAGCCATAAAGACAAGCTAATACAAAGAAATTAGATGTCTCTCTCAGATTTTACATCACTATGGTTTGTGAAAGTCAAATCATGAACATAGATACGCATAAAATATCTGCATTTTGTTTTTTCAAATGGTGAAAGATAGGAATTAACAAGTCTTTGTAGCAGATGAGATAATAATTAAACAGGTAGATAATGGGGGAATGGTAAGTAATAGTTATAGATATTTGTTCGCATGAAAAAGTTATTTTTACTAATTTAAACAATGGACAAGGGAACAGATCAAACCTAGAGCACACATATTATTTTTCTTAATGTTGCATGTTTTCAGAAGGCTTATATTTGCATGCTGCAATGAATGGAGAACCTTTTTGTTAATATAAAATGCTTTCAGAAGGTTTACTTCTGAATTCTGAAAGGAACTGGGAAGCTTAGCCTAAAGCTTCTGCCAGAATAAAGCTCTACCCTGATCCTTTTATTCTGTTCTGCCCCCCCCACCCCAAGATTTATGTAGAGAGGAGGGAGCAGACTACACCAGAGAACTGGTGTGACCTATATTAGTTATGCCACTCAGTCGATGTCACACTTGTCAATGAAAATCATTCTCTATCCTGCCATGCTATGAGACACTTCAAGTTTTCTGCATTGGCATAGGAATAGTTTAAAAACATCTGATACTTCAATGTCACTGATATGTCACCCGCAGTAATACAGGCATCCCAAATGAAAATACTGCCATGTCCAAATTACAATGACTGTGATGCAACAGGTGGCACACTGTGTACATGAAAATGTGTGGCGTTAATAAACATTTACTACTGTACAACCAAACAGGTACAAGGAAGATTTAATAAACACTTAGGACACAGCCCATAAAAATAAGCACTTTTGTTCGATTAATGTCAAACTTCTTCAGATAAATTTCAAAAGCATCATGTGACTCCATTATAGACATGTAACCACATGCAAACCCCCAAAATTTCAAGTAACCAATGTGATTGAAACAATATAACCAAGTCGCTTAGAAACTTTAAGAACATTTAGAGATTTAAAGTCATAGCAGCTCACAAATTCATCCTTTGGGTATGGAACTGATGAAAAAAATGTTTCATATCTGTGCATGATTACCAACATCAGCGTAACAGTCCCACACACAATGCCAGTGCTGCTGTGCACTATCCTTATATGACAGTCACAGGAGCATCCCCTCTGTAATGCTGATAGATTGCCTACATACAGGGGAGCCTCTTGGTAATGTTGAAGTTGCTTGGGTACAGTGGGCTACTCCAGTTGTTGTTGTGTCTTTCAGCTTTTCCCGGTTAGGGGTCGCCACAGCGGAACTCCGGTCCGCTAATGATTGGCAGTTGATTTTTATGTACCGGCTTGCCAGGCCTGACACACAATCTTCAACGAAGGTATGCCCATTCATGCATGTCTCCACGCAGAAGACGCTCTAGCTGAGAGTTGAACCGGACAGCGTCTTACTGTGAGGCGACAACGCTACCGCAGCACCACCGTGGCGGGTAGTGGGCTACTCCAGTGAGGGACAAAAATAAATTGGAAAGCACAGACACTTTATACTTACCACAAATATTGGGTAGCAGGGATGACAAAGGATATAGAAGCAGGTGCACTGTCAGACCTGCCATCTGCAGTTGCATACTCCATAGGAGCAACCATGGAAGTAATATTTTAAAACTGTCTATATATAGGAAAGGCAAGAGATCTTGGGAGTAGCCTACTACCCTGAGCATTTTTTAAAATCTGGCCATTAATTTCAATGGAATGATGTTACAGTCTCTTTATTAATATTTAGAAAGTAAAATACCATGTTACAGTATTTTCTAACCTATCAAAAATACATAAAAATATTCTGAAGCCCTCTGTGAGACCAGTTCTTTTGCAATGGGCTATATTACTAAAACAGCCATTTACATTTGTCGATTATGTTCTGATACCTTTTTTGGCTAAAAAAAAACATGTTTTGAAGATACTCTGGATGCATTGGGAAGGCTAAGGATGAGTCTCATGGATAAACATGAGAACTTTATTGCACTGACCATTAATTCTGTGTACAACACTGCTGAATATGATGAAGATATGCAAGCTGCAAATCATCTGCTTCATCATTATCCAAATTATAGTGAGGAATCTAAAAAAAATAATATTGGTGTTATGTGAGTTAATCTGAAAGAACAATATGTTCAAATTTAAAAACAGATATTATTTGCACGTAAATGGTATTGCTATGGAGATGCACAGAGCTCCATCTTAAACATTCATATATCTGCCTTACAAAGAAACAAATGTCAAATCTCACTTGTGTGATGAAGTCAGCTTCTTAGAGCATTTTATTCATGACAGATATATTTATCTGATGTGATCATCTTAGTAAAATAGAAGATATTTTAGTTTGATACAAATAGCTATGCACACTTATTGGCAAACATCCATTTTAATTAAATGTCTGATCTGTTTATTTGTTGGATATTCACACTTGTGTACAGACTTCACATCAAGTAGACTGTTTAATAAGTTGTTTAGGAAGCAATGGAATATTATTTTTAATATTAAAACTTTCCACCAACACCATTAAAAAAATAATTTTTCTCAAAGTCAGTGAGTCTATGCTGACAGGAATAATTCAGACAAAGCCATGCTTGATAAAGGATAATATATTTCTATAGGGGGCACCCACAGAAGCTGGGTGGAAGTACCAGTGACACATATTAATAACAAGTGGGTGGGGTGATATGCAATATCTATTAGTGTATAAAATGCAGAGTATAAAGGATTAGTCCAGATAAAATTTTAGCTAGCAGATCTTGGAGATGGTCTCTCTGATACCCTCCCAGTGAGGGAATAAAGACACCATGTTAAAGTTTTCAGTAGTTTATTCAGTTAAGTAGGTAGATTGTTGAGCACTCTTGTTCTAGAACATGTTCTAGAACAAAACACTCATCCATCTGCCTACTTAACTGAATAAATTACTGGAAACTTCAGCAAGCTACTGGAAACTTCAACAAGGTGTCTTTCTTCCTCCCCAGATGATTTGGGAGTTAGCACACACTATCCAGAAAAAATATATACCTGGAACAGTGGAGCTATTAATCTAAAAAGAAAAATGGATTGCCATTTTCAGACTGTGAAATTGGATCCATCACAGACACAGTGATTTTAGTATATTGCAATCTGAGGTATCTGTGCAGAGACTACAAGGCATTAGTAAATTTTTCTTTTTTGTCATGATATGAATAGTAAATGATCTCTGTTTTTCATCATCACAATACGTGTTTGATTGCTGCTGATAATGTTATTGTATGTAGCAAAGAATTAGCTTTCAGTACATGTTTTGGTGCACCTCTGTATAGTTCTTAGACTGTCTTTTAAGGGTCTTTTAATGATATCTCAGTACATTTCATGTCATGAAGGCTCTTACAATGATAGTATAGCAAAGAAAAAATAGTCATTCTGGGATAACAAAAAGAAAGAAAGAAACTTCCTGAGTTTTCCACATATTCCAATAATGCATCTGTTCCATTACATGCTAGCTTTCTGAAGACGGCAGAGATACGTTAGGAACAATGAAAAGGAAATATTTGTCACATTTACTTGACTTTAAGTGTAAAAATACTACTATTAGAAGGGCAAAAAAGGGAATAAAATTAAACAGTACAAACAAAAGAAAACTAGTTGCTGTAGTTAAAAAACATACTATACCCTTCATTTTAATTACAGAGAATTTGTGATTACAGAGAAACAAACTATGACAGGCAATGCATTGCACAGCAAGGACTGAATTCTGATTTTAGAAGATTCATTAGTCAAAGGTTATGATACCTGCTTTTGTTATCAAGAGAACCAAACTAAAATTATAATATGCAACCCAGTGATGAACATTATTCAGATTAGAGATGGTCCAAAAGTATATTTAATCCCAGTCATTCTTTTAGCAAAATAGTAGTACACAGTGTTTTAAATGATGTTGCACCTTCTGTTTATTTAAAGGATACAAGGGACGTCACTGAGATGTTAGCATATGCTTCTGAAGAGAGGCATTAATGCTTTTATTTGGCTATTTTTAAGCAAGCAATAACAGGGTATGCGTTATTGTGTAAATAACGCTCTCTCAGGGGTATTCTGAGCATAGGGTCTCTAAACTCCTAGATGGGCATTATTTAAACAATAACATGCACTCTGAAGGGCATTATTACACTTATAGAATGAGCTATTTGTTAAAGTGTTTTTTTGTTTGCTTTTTTTTTCATATCTCCATACCTCTTAACAGTCCAGATTTTCACAGACTATCCAAATTGTTTGCCTCATTTTTTTACCTGCTGCTCATAAAATTTGTGGTTTGCTGACAAATTGTTGGTGGTTGAAGTCACTAAATAAGGATTTTGTTAGTGAAGAGTTTGAGATGTAAGCATACCTCTTAATTTTAATGAAAACACAATAATCTAATTGGTTATCTGTTATAGCCACTGCTCAGTCTCTCTGCTGCTCTCTCACTCTCACTTCGACTTTCATGTGTTAAAGCAAGCAGATGGTCACAAACGCACACAGAAATATAAACACACAGACATACTTTTCTATTTTTTTGCATTAATTTTGCACTTATTAAGCAGCAAAAGCACCGTTTATCGAGTATAAATAATGGCAGCCTTTGGCATTTCAATTGTTCAAGCTCAACAGCAGCTTAACATGCTGCCGTGAAATGGTGGACTTGTTTTCTAGTGAGCATTAGCTGAACAGTAACACCCTGCTGGAGAATGTTCACTCTCCAAACAGAGTTGTGATGCACAGACCTTCCATTTACTAAATCAGGTTGCAAGATGGCAAACTGAATAAAAAAATGTAAATACCTCTCTAGGGAAAATCTATATTGTGACAGTCTGGAAGTTATGGAACACTCAAAAACTGATAAAAATAACAATACGTTCTATCTTGCCAAGGACCTAGTTCATCTCCTACTATTGAGAAGAGACTCATGGCTGCAGCCCTTAAATATGTACTCAGTAGTCAAGGTTTTCATATGGTGGTTTAATAGATCAAGTAAAATAGCAAAAAACAATCTTCAATTATATACCAATGATAAAAGCATAAATAAAACCATTTTATGGTTCTCTGAATTCTGACACTAGTGTTGTAGAAGAAATGTGGTTGCAACAGTCTGATTAGATTTCTTCACTGAAGGCATACATGATACAGCTGGTTTAGAGCATAACCTAAATGCAGCAAGAGGTATTACTTTCTTTGATAGTGATCTTATTTTTCTGAGAGAAACAAGGGTACTGATTATATTTACCTTTTTTTGAGATATTGTGTAGGGAATACTCATTTTGTAGTCTGCAACCCCTCACTGCCACACAGCCATGGTCACGATTTGTTGCATTTCTGAATGCATGTAAAGCAGCTGGCACTATATTTTGTCACTCTAAAAAAATCATTAATGAGTATCATTTGTATAAACAGTGGAAATTAAGAAACAACTTTTTTATAAGAGGCGATATAATCCGTTATCTTACGTTCTAGATCTGATATTGCTGTTTATGAGAATTGGACATTCAGATATAAGGATAGGAATAATAGATATGGCTAAAGATATATTAGCAATGAAAATGCAAGAAGAAAATGCTTTACTTGCAGGATAATAGAAAGAAATGCAATTCTTCCCAAACTAAGTTCATAAGTTTGATAAGCATTTTCAGACTATTTTTAGGTTAGACATTTGTGCTATAAATAAACAATCCATTACGTAGCTGGGAATGTTAATTCAGACAATATTGATGTTACAGACTTAGAGAATTATTGATAATCTCTGAGGTAAATAAAGGTGTGGACTTGGATAACATTAGTAATGATGAGTTAAACGAATTGCAGGACTTCCCGATCCTACCACTAGTCATCCTTCCTTCAGAAGTGCTTTAAGGATATAAGTATTCTTGATAATTAGAAAAGTGCACTTTTCAGATTCACATTTAAGAAAACATGGGATTAATAAACTTTAATTGTAATTATAAGCCCACATCTGTGTTATCTAATGTCAGTTAGCTAATGGAGATAGTTATATTAGGCTATTTATTGAAATTCAGAATACCCTATCATCACTACATCAGCATTTGTATATAAATCCACTACAACTTGTAATTCACCTTTCTCTAATAATGTTGTGACAGCTCCTGATACAAACTATCAGACTGATGGTGTGTTTTTGACTTTTCTGATGCTTTTGATATAATTTATCATGCAGGTTGTTAGACAATCTTGCCACAATTGCTTTTACCTTTCAGATAACTAGTTGGACACAGGAGTATTTGCAAAATAAAATCAGCAAGCTTTCTAAGGAAGTGTCAGTAGGACCACATCAATTTATTGGGGTGTTACATATGTTTAAGCTGTATCAGATAAATAATGATTTCATAGTTCAATATTTAATGCAATACTGCTTTTGATATAAAACCTGAAAAATACTTCATTACCCATAATCATGCTAAGATAACCTGCAACAAATAAAATGATCAGTAATGCTGCTATAACTGAAATCATTACCACTATTAGTATAAAAACTGAGACATTTGGGCACAGAGATAAGAAGTTACATATTTCCATAACTTAACTATAATAGCAACTACTGAACTGAGTTTAAAAAATCATATAAATGATATATATATATATATATATATATATATATATATATATATATATATATATATGGGTCTACTGCACTTATTCAAAAGTGCACTTTCGCGAACTCAGCTTCAACGAACGGATCGCACCACAGTGGAGGACAGCAGGAAAACATGCTATGTCCTCCACTGTGGTCTTGACTGAGATCTTAGGGTTAGGGCGCAGGTCATGGTAAGGGGGTAGCTAGTAGGGCTATCCCCTTACCATGACCCATGCCCTAACCCTAAGGTCCGTGACTACCGCACCACAGTGGAGGATAGCCTGTCCTCCACTGTGGTGCATTAGTCACAGACCTTAGGGTTAGGGCGAGGGACATGGTAAGGCGATAGCCCTACTAGCTATTCCCTTACCATGACCCGTGCCCTAACCCTATGGTCCGTAACTACTGCACTAAAGTCAGTAGAAGCCCGTTCGCTGAAGCGGGTTTTGCGAAAGTGCACTTTCGATTAAGTGCACTTTCGCATAACCCCAGGGTCTAACGTTTGAGTTCGAAGAAGTGTATTTTCGAACTTATACAGTAGACCCATATATATATATATATATATATATATATATATATATATATATATATATATATATATATTTATATGGGTTTATATCACATCATCGAATGGTTGAAACATCGAATCACGGAACATCGAACAGAATACATCGAACCATTAAAACATTGAAATGATGTAAATGGCAGTTTCCAATGGTGACATGATACATTAAGGGTATAGATGGGGGCAAGCCACCCTGCACCCCCCACGTGGGGGACTGTGCCTCCACACCCCCCCGCTACTTAAATATACCAACTCCGAGATGGCTGTACAGTGTAGGAACCGGAAATCTTCCATTTCCACACTGGAGTGCACTGAAGTGTGATCTCTTAAGTGGTATATTTAAGTGGCAGGGGGTGTGGGGGATAGAGGGGGTCTTGCCCCCCTGCATGGAGCAATGTGTTATTGATCTACACTCCACATTTGTTTTTTTCCCATTTCAATGGTGTACATTCAATTTATGCAGTTCAATGTTGTGTGATTCGATATTGTCGTCTTTCCATGATGTGATATACACCGTCTATCTATCTATATATATATATATATATATATATATATGCGTGTTTGTGTGCTCAACATCTTTATAACAATTAGAAATATATGCAGATATATTAACTAAAAGAAAACTAACTTTCAAACATGATCAGGTAAGCTCAAATATAAGCAAACACATGGAACCCATATATTTGGCATTTAATATATAAATCTGAAAAATACAAAGAAAAAGTATTAAATTAAGTTCTGGTGTGGCAAATTTAAGTTATGAACAAGGGCTGTTGCACCACAGTCTATTTTCCTTGACCTACCAAACAGTAAGGTGAGACAAGCTATTATTATGTAGCTGCTTTCATGATAAATTTCTGTTTGGCAAGTTAGGTCTTATGCTCTTGCAAGTGGATTTGCATAAGCTTAACAAATCATTTCACTGGAATAAGAGAATTGTAACATTATGGAAGATATTACTTCTGAATATTTGGCAATTGCCTAAAATTAATGATCAGAAATCAGGCTTAGATCCTTTTTGAGAAAATGGATGTTATAAGGTATTTTCTTCTTAGGCAACATTTTGGACTCCTCTGTTTAGCCTTAATGTGATATGATATTATATGTTATGATATGATATGATAGTTTGCATATTTGTAATGTGCAGTTCAGACAACTGTTTTATGAACTGGACTGTTGTCTGCTGCTAGCCTTAAATTATTTACATATATTTTTATGATTTGTTACAAGAGTTCTAAGTTTTCCCTAAAGCTCCCCTGATTATATACCCTATAACTGCTTTTTTAAAAAGCTACTATTATTTTTGTAACTTCAGCAGATAGAATGGTGTTACCCCTATTGTTTGGTTGACCAGCCATTATCCCTACACAAGGTACCTTAAATGCAAAAGTTCCATGGTCTGTGATGTACCTTTAGCAAAAATGTATAAAAACTCAGCCAAGACCCCTTGCATAGTTCTTGGTTTCACATTCAGTCTCAAAATACATGTCTTTGGCGTATCCTATTCTTTCTGTATTTTCAGTAAGTCTTGTCTTCTTTTCCCCATTTCTTATCAAATAATGTAAGATGCCACTAGTATGCAGGATACATGTTTGCCTTTAATATTATTCCATTTTTGTAATCCTTGATAACATTCCTATATTAAATTCGACTTTTGATCAATTAGATCCCCCTCTTCCTTCCCCACCATCTTAGCAAGTGGTGAACTGTTGCCAGTTTTCTCTTCTTAAAAGTATCTCACACCATGGGTATTCTTGGCCTGCCCCTTTTTATACCAGTCTCTTTATCATTTGCTATTTTGGTTCCTAGATTGTTACATTAAACGCATGACATTTTAGTCAATAAGTTATTAATCATAGCCAAAACATGTAAACTACCAATAAATCACATATCCATATCGGCAACACTCAAAATGTCATCTAATACTCTTAAGCAATTATTTCTTGCAGAAGACAAGCCTTACTGGGCATTCTGATGTGTAGGCAAGCTTGCATTCCCCTGATCTCTATATATGCCAACACTGAGGCCACATAAACTAAGAGAAAAATGAAAGGGGTAGAAAGCAAAATTATACTTATGACAGAAGACAAGCTGCTGCTGTTTCTGGAAAGCTAGCATTATTTGCTAGAGCCAAAAGGCATTTAAAAGCTGTTTTTTCCATTGTCTTGTCTAAATTGTTAGCTTTGTTATATTGTCCTGACTGAGACTTGCTTACTGTCTTTGTTAACAGACTCATAGGGCTGTTAGTGTGCATGTACAGGAAAAGCAAAAAGAGGAGTTTTGACTTCCTTTTAAAGCCAAAAATCAGGAAACTACTTTAGTTCTTATGCACGCATTGCTGACTGTTTATTTCTGTAGTGTTTTGTGTATTTAAACAAGAGTTGCATGTTCTATTTAATTTTCCTTGCTGATATTGAAGTTGTATTTGTATAGTCTCCTAACTGAATTCATTAATGGCTCTGTTGCTTCCATGTGCTAAATCTACATATTTCTTCTATTTTAACTGTTTCTGTTGCTTTTAGAAGTTTACATTCAAGTTTTGAGGATTTATTTTATTTTCTTTGCTGTTATATAGGTGCCTGACTGGCTTTATTGATTGCTATATTGTTTCACTGTGCTTAATCTAATGTTTCCCGACATTTTAATGTTTATAACTTAGTTACTGATACAGAAAACTTTTATTTGAGTGCATCTGGGCAGCCTACAAGACAGTTGTGATTATTCTGCTGGAAAGGATAACCTGCTGCTGTTTCTATAAAGCTAGCATTATTATCTGGTTAGGAAACCTGCAGTGGCGGATTTAGGGATGGGCACAGGGGCACGCACCACCCCCTTTTTGTCCATTCAACCTTTGTTCTTCATTTTTTTTTTAATCTGAAAAATGTACCCTTTTGGTACGTTCCATTTTCAAGTTATGTTTTTTTTTTTATGAGCTGTCATGGCGACAAATCATATGGTACCACACCTTTTTTCAGTTCGGGTTCCTTTTCCTCACAACCAATCAATGCTGTCAAAAATCACGCCTAACTCAAATACATCGGAGGAGCGATTGAATGTTGAAGAGTCAGGTGATTTTATAATCTCCTTAACTGCTCCTCCAAATATATCGCTATTGTAGTTGAGTTAGGCATGTTTTGGTAAAAACTTAAGAGTATCATGATCCTATTCAGTTGTGAGAAACTTGTGGAATAAAATTCTATTCAAAGTCACCGTGCAGAGTTCTGAACTCCAGCACCAAAGTGGTTGACAAGTGAGACTGAGGTATATATTTTTCTTTTTATTATTTTATCTTTTATTTATTTATTTTATTTTCGGTTGTAACAAAGAGCCCCAATTAATTACTCAATTTTATTTATTGTAAGTCCCACTTTTTGTCAGGTATCATGTGCGATAAATTAATGCCTTTAGGAGTAGAAAAGAAAGGTTTAGAGCCTACCTACAGTGTAACACTCTCGGCTAGATGTAAGTTGTTCAGCTGAAATTATTGTATTTATTCTGGGTGAGGAGTAGAATTGGAGAATTGATTTATTTGCTTGCTTAGTAGTTTAGGTTCAGTTACGTCTTGTAAGTAAAGTGTCTTTGCTTTGAGCGCCTTCGGTGCTTAATCTCCTCCTCAGAATTTAAAAGCGGGAGCTTTACGTTCACCCTTTAACATTATACTGTGAGTCCTTCAGTTCACTTTGACAAAATCGCATTGCAATTGGCCTACGTGATTGGCCAATCATATTTCAGTGGTATACTCTATTCACTTAAAAATATTTTGTCTGAAAGTGTTGTATACACAGTACTCTGAAAATATTTGATTTTTTCTTTATTTTAGTAAATTGTCCACTACCGTTATGTCTGCTTATGATGGCCGTTTTTCAACAGCAGTTATGTTGGAGTCACCTATGTGAATAATGCAATTCACTCAAGTCTTCTTGCTGTATAATGAAAATAGTTCTAAAAATGTATGTGGAAAAGGTTAAACTGTAATCTGTTAGGGAATCGGTAGTATTAAATGTTTTAATCCATATGGTTGTGAGCTTTTCTTTTGCTTTTGCCACTGTTCTATTGTATTATGATGGCTGCTAGAATACTATGGCTCATTATTTCCTTCCAGTTCTGGCCAGTAACCTTTCAAAAAGTTTTTGATGAGGTAATTTGTCTCTAAATACCCATGGTTCAAAGGTTTGAAATCCAGCATATCTTTTGTATGTGTTTCTGCGTGTGTGATCATATAATCTTTATATTTGTACCCGTTTAAGAGTTAATCTGTTGATTATGTTTTCCCAGCCAAGATACACACACACACACACACACACACACACACACACACACACACACACACACACACACACACACACACACACACACAAACACACACACACACACACACACACACAAACACAATAAAGTTTGAAAATAATACTGCTCTGCACCATTCTTCTTGCCTCTTAAAAACAAAGCAAATATGTATAGGAATCATGAAGAAAGACAATTTTATGGATAACATAAAATTTGCTTGGTTAAACATGGGTCTTACATTTCCCTCATTTTCCACAGCGGAAAAAAAGAAAGACAATTGACTGCAGTGCATGATTTGTCAGAATCCTCAAATTAAAAACAGACCTCAACTAAAACACTATTAAAGTTAAAAGCATCTTTTTTAATCTCAGAGTGCAGCCGATAACTTACTTTCTGTATCTGCAAAGCAGCAAGTAAACATTAATTAACTGATACAGAATTAGACTTTGCACTCGCTCTCTTCCTCCCCCAAAACCCCAGATTTGACAGCCTTCTGCAAAGGACTGTTCTATGCTTTCCACGCTCTGGTATGCAATAAATACAGTGTAATAGTAAACAAGGTGCATCGAGAGCACCAGCGCATCCTTGCCCTTGGTTATTATAACACCATTTGTCAAGTGAAGCTGCCAGGAGCAGCAGGATCTCAGAAGGCAGATGAACTGAATAAGGTATGCAGGCTGGTAGGTGGCAGGTGCTCATTGTGCAGCTAATGGTCTATAACTGGTGCCCCCCAAAGCACAACAGCGCACACATTTTCATATTAATATCAGCAGCAGTTGAGTCTGCCCGGATGGCTCAGCTGCAGTTTGTTTTGCAGGTGCCCAACAAGCACCCGACCCCCAAAACCTGTCCCTACTATGAAGTGGTGATATGCTGGAAGCAGATGCTGTCCATGGCACAAAAGGATAGTTTGGGGAAACCTGCAAGCATGAAGAATTGTTTTATGCTTTGAGCAAGTGTAGAAGGCTCTACTGCTTCTGCTGCTGCTGGGATGTGACATTTCCTGTGGTGAAGCCTGCATTGGCTGCTAATAGCGATCTAATTGATGGGTGAAGTCCCATTTCTGCAGCTCTTTCCTTTATTGCTCCATCCAGTCTGCTGCAAGATACAACCTTAATCTGATTTAATAATTCCTCCAGGATTTGGCATGAGCTCGCAGAGAAAATCAGTATTAAAAAAGTTAAAAGTGCAGACTTGGATTCAGTGCAGTGCTTTTTTTAAATCTTGCCAAACTTCCTGACATTTAACACATTCTCTTTTTTCTGGTAATGATTCCAAGAGCAGGGACAACCTCTGAGAATGACAAACTGCAGAAACGCATTGACCAGCTTAGCAGGGAATTGGCAAACTTTAGAAGCTTTATTTAAACAGTTCCCCAATTCGACATTTTTGTGTATGGCAAATGCTGACTGCCGGTGAGGTAATGAAAACAAGACTGTGTAAAAAAGACAACATAAATGCAATACCTCAACATTTGCAGGAACCTGCAGCCAAAAGTACTGCATTACCAAGAACTGGAACTGTGGCATTAAGTGAAATTGTGCTGGTTTTCATTTGTATATGCATCTCTCTTAGCACATTTGTTACTCGTACTTGCCACAAGTAAGCAAAGCTATTCCTCTTAAATTATTGTTGTTTTCCCACATTTATTGATGCAGCTATGGTACCATTTGTAAATTTGCTCCTGACTTTGTATTATACATACTTAACTGCAAAGACTTGAAGGGTAAGCTGCAGTATTTTTCACAATATATACATACCTAGTGCAACTTTGGAGTTGGTTTCTATATATACATAGAGAGAGAGAAAAACAGACAGAGAGGAGTTATGGGGGTAAAGTTGTCTAACAAAGTTTGCTAACAAAATTCAGGACAGAATTTGGAGAAATGGGATCAAAACAGCCTTCAAAGTATGGCTGGATTTTGAGATTATCAGTCAACATTTAAAAAACTGAGATTGTGACGAACACATATATTTCCATAAAAAATACAAACACACATGCGCTCTAAATATATATATATATATATATATATATATATTTTTTTTTCTACCCCTTAAAGACTTTGAAATATTCCACTTCCCTTATTTTATGGGTCTTTATTTATATACTCAGGCCAGTAATGCCAGACTCTATTAATGATAGAACTGACATTTATTGATTTATTCATATTTTGTTGAATGGGTTAGTCCTGCTTAGAAAAAAAAAACATTTTCAGAAGGATTTGAGTATGAAACAGCATAAAACAGAAAAAAAGGCTGTGTGAATTGAGTCATAATGACATCTGAGGTACTGATTGCTGTATATAAAGAGGTAGACACATTTTGCTTACTGATGCAGAATGTTTCGTTTATTAATGTGGAGATAGCAGAGGTTAGATAAGATCAGAAAATATACTAAAGAAGACACAAGGGTTGAAAAAGGTTTTAGTGGTAGGAAGATGTGATATTCAAAGTATTTTGGTTGTTAGCAAAGCTTGTACATACAAAAACAGAAATAGAGAAAGACTGGGGGCACACAAAAGTAAGACATTAGCATAAAGGTGGTTGTAAAGTTATCACAGTCATGCTGGATTATACTTACAGCATGATATTCTTGTAAGAAGATGGGATTCATACAATTTTTTGAAAGTAATTGGATTGTAAGTGTTGTTAGTTCTAGTGGGATGGTGTTCCACAGCAGTGATGCTTGCAGTGCCGTATCACCAATCATAGAGTCACTTTGGGAAATGTGAAGTAGATATTTGCTGTTAGCTCTCAGGGTTCTGACTGAGGAATGCCAGTTGTGTAAATCTGCCAAAGCTGGGCATTTATATATGTCTGTCTGAGGTTGTGTCCTTGAACTTGTGCTGTGCTTTGTGGTAGAGAGCTGTATGAACCAGGTGTTAAAAAAATGCTGTGTAACACTTGCAGCATCTCTCCATGGTACTTCACGTCTAATACGGTATTGTGTTTTATGCAAATTCTGGAAACAAAACTGGAATTGGTTCAGATGCCACCAGTTTATTCAGGTAATATATTTGCAGCATGTCTGCTTTCCGTTCTTGCTTCCACCCCGGTAGTCAACTAACCAGACTGCACCCCCCCCCCTTCTGCAAATTCCTGGATCCGCCACTGACCTGTTTAAAAGCTGTTTTTTTTTCATTGGATTGTCTAAATTCTTAGCTCAGCTATATTGCACAGATCTTTGGCTTGTTTTGTATCTTTGCTACAAAACTCAGAGAGCTGATAACAGCGCACATGTAATGGAAAGTAAAAGTGGTATTTTGCCCTCAATTTAAAGTTAAAAGTCAGGAAAGTGCTTTTATTCTTCTGTTCTTATTGTCACCTGTTGTGTCGTGCAGTTTTTAGTGGTAGTTAAACACGTTTTGCTCACTTTATTTTGTCTTCCTTGGTAATATTAAAGTGTTGTGTTTGTACAGGTAGCTGACTGAATTCATTGTCATTCTGTGGAGCATATGTGGCTTCTGTTACAGCTCATTTTTCTGAGTTAGTGTAGACCACAGACAGTATCCTCATTGTAATAAAGGCCCCGCCTAGAAAAATAAGAAGGAGGTGCAGTGGATATAAAAAGTGTACATACCCCTGTTAATATGCCAGGTTTTTGTGATATAAAAAAATGAGACCACAATAAATCATTTCAGAACTTTTCCCACCTTTAATGTGACCTATAACCTGCACAATTCAATTGAAAAACAAACAAATCTGTTAGGGGAAAAATATAAAAAATAAAAAAACGTACAATATGCTGGTTGCATAAGTGTGCACACCCTTAAACTAATACTTTGCTGTGTGTGCACACCCTTAAACTACTACTTTGTTGAAGCGCCTTTTGATTTAATTACAGCATTCAGTCTTCTTTGGTAGGAGTCTATCAGCATGGGACATCTTGACTTGGCAATATTTGCCCACTCTTCCTTGCAAAAGCACTCCAAATCTGTCAGATTGTGAGGGCATTTCTTGTGTCTTGTGCACAGCCCTCTTCAGGTCACCTCACAGATTTTCTATTGGATTTAGGTCTGGGCTCTGGCTGGACCATTCCAAAACTTGAATTTTCTTCTGCTGAAGCTATTCTTTTGTTGATTTGGATGTATGCTTGGGGTCATTGTCGTGTTGTAAGGTGAAATTCTTCTTCATCTTCAGCTTTCTAGCAGATGCCTGAAGGTTTAGGGCCAAAAGTGACTGGTATTTGGAACTGTTCATAATTCCCTCCACCTTGACTAATGCCCCAGTTCCAGCTGAAGAAAATAACCCCAAAGAATGATATTGCCACCACCATGCTTCACTGTGGGGATGGTGTTCTTTTGGTGATGCTAAGTGTTGTTCTTGCACCAAACGTACCTTTTGGAATTGTGGCCAAAAATTTCAACCTTGGTCTCATCAGACGATAACACATTTTCCCACATGCTTTTGGGAGACTTGATGTATTGTTTTGCAAATTTTAGCTGGGTATGGATGTTTTTCTGTATAAGAAAAGGCTACCATCTTTCAGCCCTACCCCATTGTCCAGACATATGGAGAATACGAGAGATTGTTGTCACATGTAGTACACAACCAGTACTTGCCAGAAATTCCTGCAGCTCCTTCAGTGTTGCTGGAGGTCTCTTGGCAGCCTCCATGACCAGTTTTCATCTTGTCTTTTCATCAATTTTGGAGGGGTGTCCAGTTCTTTGCAACATCACTGTTGTCCCATATGTTCTCCACCTTTTTGATGACTGCCTTCACTATGTTCTATGGTATATCCAATCCTATGGACATTTTTTTGTATCCTTCTCCTGACTGACACCTCTCAACAATGAGATCCCTTTGATGCTTTGTAAGCTCTCTGTGAACCATAGCTTTTGCTGTAGCAGTCAACTGAGTAAATGTCAGGAAAATCCTACTAGGAAAGCTGAACTTTATTTGGGGTTAATCAGAGTCTCTTTAATTGATGGCGGGCGTGTACCCAAGAAGACTGAATGCTGCAATTAAAGCAAAAGGTGTTTCAACAAAGTATTAGTTTAAGGGTGTGCACACACAACAAAGTATTAGTTTAAGGGTGTGCACACTTATGTAACCAACGTATTGTACGTTTTTTATTTTTTATATTTTTCCCCTAACAGAATTGTTTGTTTTTTAATTGAACTGTGCAGGTTATAGGTCACATTAAAGATGGGAAAAGTTTTGAAATGATTTATTGTGGTCTAATTTTTTTATATCACAAAAACCTGGCATTTTAACAGGGTTGTGTATACTTTTTATATCCACTATACATATGCCACAAAAGGTATCACAACATCAACCACCGAGTGGCCTTTAATGCATGAGCTATCATCTATAACTTGCATTCAGGTAACCTAGGCAGTTTTCCAGACTCCCACATATGACACATGTGATATGCACCAATAGTTTGTGAGGTGTGACTTCCCACAGGAGTATCTCTTTGGCAATACTGATATCCCTTGGAGCCCTTGTTCGTGACACCAAAAAGAATTCCACACAGACAAGCAGACCATACATACAGCTGCACACTGTTGCAAACTATAAGCATTATTGATGATGTTTGGGCTGCTGAAGGAACACTTTTACTGTCTGGATTCATCCGATGGTGCCCTGCAGTATGACTCTGCTATGGTTTCAGTGTTAGACAATGTTACAGTTATGAAGCAGTTACAGCAGTTTGGGCTCATGCAATTACAGCAGTTCCCAGCACAACAGGCAGTGCAGGCTGAGTCAGAGGAGGTGGTAGCAGCAGAGGATGATCATGCCAAATGGAGGAAGACACAATACGCTGTGGCACTAGCAAAGAGGCGAGTTCTGCAGAACCTTCTCCAACAAGTCATTAACTCTCATCCCTATCCAGCGCCACCTCCTCCATCTGAGACAAGACCCAGTTGTGACAATTCCCAGGGTGATGAGACTGCAGCTGTGAACATCCCCTGCTATCTCACAACCTGGTGTTCCCCTCCCTTTTGTATCCATGTCTCCCATTGATTGTTCAGTTCTCCCATCATCATTGTCTTCTCTCTGTCTGATGTCTCCTTCAGTACTGTGCTCTCCCTCCCTCATTGTATTACCACACACCACATCAGCCATGTCAGTCTTTCCCTGCTACCTAACCTGCCTTAAAGTAACACTTGTGCAGTCCTCTTATTTCCCTCACTCCCATCACCAATTTACCCTCGTCTTCATAAATGTAAAACGGACACGTTCCACAAAAAATATATTCCTCCTAGCTCAGTTTGTTTATGCTCATTCCGTATTTGCCCATATTCTATTCTATTCCTTGCTTGCTTCCTCTTTTTTTTCTTACCAAACTTCCTGACATTTAACACATTCTCTTTTCTGGTAATGATTCCAAGAGCAGGGACAACCTCGAGAATGACAAACTGCAGAAACGCATTGACCAGCTTAGCAGGAATTGCCAAACTTTAGTATTTATTTAAACAGTTTTCGACATTTTTGTGTATGGCAAATGTTGACTGCCGGTGAGGTAATGAAAACAAGACTGTGTAAAAAAGACAACATAAATGCAATACCTCAACATTTGCAGGAATCTGCAGCCAAAAATACTGCATTACCAAGAACTGGAACTGTGGCATTAAGTGAAATTGTGCTGGTTTTCATTTGTATATGCATCTCTCTTAGCACATTTGTTACTCGTACTTGCCACAAGTAAGCAAAGCTATTCCTCTTAAATTATTGCTGTTTTCCCACATTTATTGATGCATCTATGGTACCATTTGTAAATTTGCTCCTGACTTTGTATTATACATACTTAACTGCAAAGACTTGAAGGGTAAGCTGCAGTATTTTTCACAATATATACATATCTAGTGCAACTTTGGAGTTGGTTTCTATATATACATAGAGAGAGAGAAAAACAGAGAGGAGTTATGGGGGTAAAGTTGTCTAACAAAGTTTGCTAACAAAATTCAGAACAGAATTTGGAGAAATGGGGTCAAAACAGCCTTCAAAGTATGGCTGGATTTTGAGATTATCAGTCAACATTTTAAAAATTGAGATTGTGACGAACACATATATTTCCATAAAAAATACAAACACACATGCGCTCTAAATATATATATATATATATATATATATATATGTATATATATATTTTTTTCTACCCCTTAAAGACTTTGAAATATTCCACTTCCCCTATTTTATGGGTCTTTATTTATATAGTCAGGCCAGTAATGCCAGACTCTATTAATGATAGAACTGACATTTATTGATTTATTCATATTTTGTTGAATGGGTTAGTCCTACTTAGAAAAAATTTGAGTATGAAACAGCATAAAACAGAAAAAAAGGCTGTGTGAATTGAGTCATAATGACATCTGAGGTACTGATTGCTGTATATAAAGAGGTAGACACATTTTGCTTACTGATGCAGAATGTTTAGTTTATTAATGTGGAGATAGCAGAGGTTAGGTAAGATCAGAAAATATACTAAAGAAGACACAAGGGTTGAAAAAGGTTTTAGTGGTAGGAAGATGTGATATTCAAAGTATTTTGGTTGTTAGAAAAGCTTGTACATACAAAAACAGAAATAGAGAAAGACTGGGGGCACACAAAAGTAAGACATTAGCATAAAGGTGGTTGTAAAGTTATCACAGTCATGCTGGATTATACTTACAGCATGATATTCTTGTAAGAAGGTGGGATTCATACAATTTTTTGAAAGTAGTTGGATTGTAAGTGTTGTTAGTTCTAGTGGGATGGTGTTCCACAGCAGTGATGCTTGCAGTACCGTATCACCAATCATAGAGTCACTTTGGGAAATGTGAAGTAGGTATTTGCTGTTAGCTCTCAGGGTTCTGACTGAGGAATGCCAGTTGTGTAAATCTGCCGAAGCTGGGCATTTATATATGTCTGTCTGAGGTTGTGTCCTTGAACTTGTGCTGTGCTTTGTGGTAGAGAGCTGTATGAACCAGGTGTTAAAAAAATGCTGTGTAACACTTGCAGCATCTCTCCATGGTACTTCACGTCTAATACGGTATTGTGTTTTATGCAAGTTCTGGAAACAAAACTGGAATTGGTTCAGATGCCACCAGTTTATTCAGGTAATATATTTGCAGCATCTGCTTTCCGTTCTTGCTTCCACCCCGGTAGTCAACTAACCAGACTGCACCCCCCCCCTTCTGGAAATTCCTGGATCCGCCATTGACCTGTTTAAAAGCTGTTTTCTTTTCATTGGATTGTCTAAATTCTTAGCTCAGCTATATTGCACCGATCTTTGGCTTGTTTTGTATCTTTGCTACAAAACTCAGACAGCTGATAACAGCGCACACGTAATGGAAAGCTAAAAGCGGTATTTTGCCCTCAATTTAAAGATAAAAGTCAGGAAAGTGCTTTTATTCTTCTGTTCTTATTGTCACCTGTTGTGTCATGCAGTTTTTAGTGGTAGTTAAACACGTTTTACTCACTTTATTTTGTCTTCCTTGGTAATATTAAAGTGTTGTGTTTGTACAGGTAGCTGACTGAGTTCATTGTCATTCTGTGGAGCATATGTGGCTTCTGTATACACTGAAGGAGTGAGCCAACACCATGTATGATCTCTATGATACAGCTCATTTTTCTGAGTTAGTGTAGACCACAGACAGTATCTTCATTGTAATAAAGGCCCCGCCTAGAAAAATAGGAAGGAGGTACAGTGGATATAAAAAGTGTACATACCCCTGTTAATATGCCAGGTTTTTGTGATATAAAAAAATGAGACCACAGTAAATCATTTCAAAACTTTTCCCACCTTTAATGTGACCTATAACCTGCACAATTCAATTGAAAAACAAACAAATCTGCTAGGGGAAAAATATAGAATCCCATAGTCTGTACAGATGCAACATTCTAGAATCCCATAGTCTGTTATAATCAAGAATGACAGTTTTGAATTCATACTCTTGAATGACTGCTTTCCAGTTCTAGTTTAGTTTCTCTACCTTCTTCTGTGAAGTACATATTTTTATTCTTCTCCATAATGTAAGTGTTACTTGGCCAGTATTCATAGTCATTGGTGCAGATGTATACCTGATGTTTGTGAAGTATTGGCAAGGCACCATTCCTAGAAGCTATTTAGGTGCGTTTCCGTTAACGGGGCACCAGGTGAAATGTGCGGTTGATGTGAAGTCACTGCTGCTTATAGTACCGCATTGCTTTCTGTGACCTGTACCAGGTGGTTGTTTGAAAACAGCTCAATGTCTCTGATACAGAAAGTCTTGCATCTGCTTATCTTTCAAGACCTAGTAATATGGTAAACAGAACAAGATGAAACTTTCAAGCAAGTGACCATTCACAAGGCCAGTCCACTCTAACATTAATGTCCAACTCCAAAATATAGAAATTAAGGCAGTTCTGGCTCTTTCCTGTCATCTACGGCAGAACGGGAACTGATTTGCACAGTTTGGTCATCATTTTTGCTTACAAGTCTTCCTGTAAAGTGTTAATTTGTATAACCCACAAGCAGGTTACTGCTGTAGTTCAGACAAGTAAGAGTCTCACGGACTACACAGCGCACACCTTTGTACATTAAGCTAGATGTCCACACACCACTAAGCACAAAATTCCACATTGAATCTGTTTGTTTGGATTTTACCCAATTAAATATTAAGATGACTAATTTTTTTCCCTGGATCAGGCAAATTTTGTGGTTGATACTTTTTGAATGGAAGCATTCCTTCCACTTCCTGCTCAGAAGTCTAATTTTCGCCTGCTGCCCCGTTAACCGTTTGTATGAAGTAACACTGTATATTTGGACAACTGTCTGTAGAAGCATCACTGACCTGGGAGGGAATCCGTAACAGTCTAACAACAAAGGCAAAATTAAAAGCCTAATACAACAACAACAAAAAAGCATCACTGACTTGTGAGCCAAAATCAGTAGCACTCTCACAAGAAAGGCAAGATTACAAGCATGACACAAGAATTACATAACCAATGATGATGTGACAAAATGAATAATACTGTGAGGAGGAAGCCAAAGTGACAAGCACAAAAACATAACCAGGACTGATTACTCTACTCACTTGTTTTTTATAAAATGAGACAATTTTATTTTTAATACAAAAAAATGAAAAATATTAGATCAGCTGTTGGTAATATCACTACCGCGTTGAACTTCAAAGTGCTGCCCCAATAACGGAAAAGTACCGATATTTATGCTAATGCTCAATGCCTTAAGTATAAGGAGATATAAATGAGAAATTGCTTAAAGTGGTGTACTCTAAAGAAGTCTTCTTGTGATTCATCAAACAATATTCACCCAGTATCCACATCCATTGTTATGTGTTGCTTCACCTCCGATACTTACTTTGCAATTCATGAACTTGCCCCAACAATCTCTTCAGTAGTTTGTCTAAGTATGCAGAAGCACTTAAATGACAATTTCCCCAAAAGATTCCTTTAGCAGTTTAACCATGTATACAAAAGCAATATATGACAGCAATTTCCTCACTGATCCTTTCAGTAGTTTAACCATGTATGCACAAGCACTCAAATTACAATTTCCCCAAAGATTTCTTCAGCACTTTAACCATGTATACATAAGCAATATATGACAGCAATTTCCTCAAAGATCCCTTCAGTAGTTTGACCATGAATGAACAAGCAAAGCATTTAAATGGCACATTTTTTCCACCAATCCATTCAGTAGTTTAACCATGTATGCACACAAACACCAAAATGACATAATTTCCAAATCTATCCCTTCAGTAGTTTAACCATGTATGCACAACCACTATATGACAGAAATTTTCCCATCAACCTTTCAGTAGTTTAACCACTTATGCACAAGCAGTAAAATGATAACATTTCTCCATCGTTCCTGTTAGGAAAATGCATAATAGCAATGTGCATGCTTAGTACATTAAAGGCTTAAAAGGGTTAATACATTTATTCAGTTCATACTGCATGAATCTGCACAGCTATTAGAAACTTAATAAAAGACACTTTATTCTGCTTATGCAATGAAAATATGTGCAGCTACCGGAAATTTAATAAGAGACATTCTATTTCTGCTTATGCCATGAGAAAATGTGCAGCTGCTAGAAGTCTTGATAAAGAAAACAATAGATGTTTGAAAGCTTAAACCATAGTCAGCACTACTTGTACCAAAGCTAGAAATGTACCTTGAATCTAGACAAAATGTATCGCATGTATTAGCACTGTACAATGGAAGAATTAAAGAGACGAGGTGGGCTAAAATAAGCCCAAGGCCAGGTTGTTTTTCTCAAATGTTTTTGCAAGACAGCAATAATCTGACCATGTCAGCAATAAGCCTGGTAACATTTTCTGTGTAACATACAGAAAGCTGTGTCCAACTACATCAGCAGTAGATTAGTAACATTTTCTATGTGACATGAAGAGAACTGTATAAGAATAACATACTGACCACCAGAAAGTCAGACAAACCTTGTACCTACATGCTTTGTCTCCTTGCTGCAAGTAATAAAGGGTGCCTTGCTTGAACCTAGCGTGTATTGATCTTTGAAGTTTTTCCTTTTACAGATTGGTCCCTCGAGCCGGAACCCTCTCCTCGCCTCGGATCAGATGGCCAGGTGGCTGAAACTGTATGGGGAAGAAACCAAATCAGTTCTTCTTAAATGGAAAGTCCTCCAACTGAATTGTCGTCAAAAGAGGCCAGCCACTTTCTGATCTGTGACTGAAGGATGGGTCTCTGTGAATCGGTGATCAATCACGTGGGCTCAGGTAAGGTGAATCTACTTTTTTCTGTTTTCTGTTTCAGATAAGGGACTAGATATGTATTTTTTTTTATCAGATTGTATTTTTCTTACAGTCAGGGATAAAAAAAGAGTGCTGTCTTGTCACAGATCAGGAGAAACAAAATAAGTAGGCAGTCATTCTGAAGAGACTATAACAAAATCTGTGGTACACGTTAAAATTAAGAGAAGTTACGTAACAATCAAAGGTAAAATAAAATGGGTAATAATTGCACAAAAACACGCCAGAACCCGCTGTTAACGGAAGACGCAAAATATATGCAGTCGCAACGCACCGATAATATTAGATATTTTTCAAAATGGGTTAATAAATATGAATTTATCAGAAAATTAGAAAAATCCTCACTTATCAAACTTATCAAACAACTCAAAAATGATTCCAAGGGTCAGGTAAAAAAGCAACGGCGGTTAGGAATTCCTCAAGCACACAGGTGGCTGGAGGAAGTAAACCATAGGGACCAAAGGAACAAAGATTCAAAAGCAATGTTTTTAGATAAGGAGGATAATAACTTAATAATAGCATCAGCACCTCCGCCTCCCTTACCAGAATATGAAGTGAGTGAACAGGTTAGTCCACCCCCACTATATCCTGTGGTCACTGAAGATAGAGGTATTATAAAACTAAAATTAACTAAAATCAGAGATCCCATCGGGACCAGGTCCCGAACAAAGGCAAGTAATTCAGAAGAAAGTATTGAGTTATGGCAAAAAGTTAAGAATTCACGATCTATAGGAGAAGAAGAAGAAATATGCCCACTTATAGAAGTACCTAATCCTCAGGCAGGTCAGGACAATCAGGACCCAACTATCTTAGTATATAGACCTTGGACTCCAGAAGATATCTGGAAAGCCACTGAGGGAATTCCCCATCCAAAGATTAATTTTAGAAAATTCTCAGAAGACTTACAAGGAATGAGGTTAAGTTATAACTTAAACGGAGAAGAAGTTGAAAAAGTAGTTAGACAAATTGTAGGGCCAGATTGGTACATGATTTTTGGCAACTGGAACCCTCGTGATGCTGCACAAAGACGCCTCCCACATAGTAGCGCAGAATTAGACACAAGAGTAAAAGGTCTTACAGACCGTATCTCTGAAAAATGGAAACCTAGGGCAGACTGGACTTGCATTAATCAATGCATCCAACAAGAAGGTGAAACAATTGACCGGTACTATGCCAGATTGTTAGAATGTTTTAATAACCACTGTGGAATGCAGGTTCCTGAAGATCAAACGCAAGATTCCCCATATGAACAGCAGTTAAAGAATGTATTTTTAAAGGGCAGTAGTGCGCCTATAAGCAGTTTTATTACAAAACACATGGTAGACCATCGTACCAGCAGGTTGCAATCATTACTTGAATATGCTAGACATGCCGAAAGGCATTTTAAAAGCAAAAAGAAAAAGAAAGCTCAAGTATTTTCTGTAGAAGACGGAGCAGAAGTTTATGTAGTGCAGTCTGGGAAAGAGGGCAAGAAAAATGCATAGGGAAACAAGCAGTCTGATCAGCGATCAGAGGACTTTGAAGGGCGTAAGAAAAGGGGAGAATGTTTTAAATGTGGTAAAAAGGGACATTTGGCAAGGGATTGCAGGAAAAATAAGGCAACAACAGAAGACAAGGAGGATGAGGACTGACTATATTATAGTCAAGAATCACAAGAAGGGGCTAGTAAAGAAAGGACAAATGAGAATGTGAAAGAGGGAGTAGAGGAAGTGCAGGAAGTTAGTGACAATAAAGAAAACGAAATATTAGATCCAGCTTTGTTGAGCCTGGAGCTCTATTTAACAGACACAAAACCAGCAGTTACACTCTTGGCAGAAGGAAGGGAGGTCAAATTTTTGTGTGATTCAGGGGCATCACGGACCCTGATACACCCCTCCAAACTACCGGAAAACATAGAGTCACCTGATTACATACTGGTCAAAGAAGCTAATGGACAGCTGTATCGGGAGCCTCTCTCCCATAACATTGCAATAACTGATCCAGTTTCAGGATTAACACAGAAAAGCAAAATTGTAGTTTCTGAAAAATGCCCAGTAAATCTCTTGGGCAGAGACCACATGCAGATATTTGGAATAGCAGTAGTCCCAACCATGCAGGGTATGGAAGCACAGTGACAAAATAATACATTTGTGGTGCAATCGGAGGGTGAAATGTTTTACTGGTACACCCAGGACTTGGTTACGATTGGTCCAGGGACTGTGACCGAGGAACTAATGAGCATAGCCATTAGTAAGTTTCCCTCCTTTGACATTGACAAGCAACACCTGTTGCACTGTACCCTGTATTTTTGTAACAGACCAGGACCTGATAAGGAATATGAGAAAGAATTATTTAAGAATCATACAAATAGACTGATGCTTCGTAACCTGTACTGGGGCACAGAAGGGAACAGTGTAGCCAGCTGTTCACTGCCCCAGGAGTTTTTTGCACTTTATAGATCTAATCGATTACCACATGTTAGTTTAACTAAAAACAAAAATATAAAATGGGCAGACCTATGAAAAAAAATCACGAGATGGAAGAAACAGACAGAACTAGAACTGTCAGGACAGGGGATACAAGTACAAAAATTGAATTGGATAACTCAGACCAACCCAGCTGTGCACTTGCAATCTAGCAAAGACAGCTGATGGACGCGCCTATTAAAGGAGGAAGAAAACGCCTTGCGAGGTATACCAGAGACTCTCTGGTCAACAGGGAAATCAGATGTAGGACTCATTCGTACAGCGGGGCCAGTCACTATCACGCCAAAGTCAGCATTCAGACCACAAAAAAGACAGTATCCCTTAAGAAAAGATGCAGAGGCAGGGATAAAGCCTATTATAGCATCCTTACTTAAAGGAGGGATACTAATAGAATCTCCCGATTCACCATGTAACACACCCTTATTTCCAGTTAAAAAAGCCAATGGAGAATGGCGTATGGTCCAGGATTTGCAAGCTGTAAATGAAGCGGTAATACCAAGGGCACCCCATAGTGCCAGATCCACACACCCTGTTGAAAGACTTAAAACCTCAACAAAAGTATTTTTCTGTGGTAGACATTAACAACACATTCTTTTCGATACCGATACACCCTGATAGCCAGTATTGGTTTGCATTTACATTTCAGGGAAAAAGATATACATATACACAACTACCACAGGGATATTGTGAAAGTCCAATGATATTCTCACAAAGAAATGGCAAGCAACTTGGGGGGATTCAACCCACCAAGAGGTAGCCAGGTTTTACTTTATGTTGATGACATTCTGCTGGGTGCCCCCACCCAGCAGGATTGTAAGGAAGATACCATAGCACTTCTATGATTTTTAGCTGCTGAGGGACATAAGGTAAACAAAGACAAACTGCAGCTCTGGAAAAAACAGGTTAAATACCTAGGATATGTAATATCCAAGGAAGGTAGAATGTTAGATGAGGACAGAAAAGTAGCACTTTTACAAGCACCAAAACCCACTACCAAGAAGGAAATTATGTCCTTCCTGGGTACAACTAATTTTTGCCGAAGCTGGATTCTAAACTATGCTTTGGAATCTGCACCCTTAACTGACCTTATATATAAGACGCCTATGGCAGCGCAGGATTTGTTACAATGGACACCAGAGGCCGAGTCTGCCTTTTGTAAACTAAAGCAGTTAATAGCGTCCTCACTAGTTCTGAGATTGCCAAACTACCATAAACATTTTTTTCCAGACTGTAGATTGCAAGCAGGGTTAAATGACATCAGTATTAACACAACAGTATGGGGATAAGCAATGCCCCATCGCTTACTATTCATCACAATTGGATCCAGTGGCACGATCCTTACCCCACTGTGTACAAGCAGTAGTTGCAGCTGCAATGGCAGTGCAAGCATCAGCCTCAGTAGTATTGTTCCACCCTCTCACTTTGAGAGTGCCCCATGCAGTCGCGATCATTTTACTGCAAGAAAAAGTGGCATATCTCTCCCCTGCTAGGCATCTTTCCTGCATGTTGAGCCAACCTCATATGACAATTGAATGATGTACAACTTTGAACCCTTCTATGCTGCTCCCAACTCCTGCAGATGGCACACCCCACCGCTGCCTGCAGGTAATTGAGCAAAAGACCCTACCTAGAAAAGATCTCACGGACGTCCCCTTGGGCAATGCCAAGGTGACATATTATGTGGAAGGCTCGTGCAAAAGGGGTCCTGCAGGAAAAAACATAGTAGGATATGCAGTAGTCTCTGATACTCAGATTGCAGAAGAAAAATCTTTACCACACTATTTATCTGCACGAGCGGCAGAATTGATTGCCCTGACATGGGCATGTACTGTAGCAAAGGGTAAATGTGTAAACATTTTTACTGACAGCTAGTAAGCTTTTTCCACTGTACATGTGTTTGCACAACAGTGGAAAAACCGGGAAATGATAACATCTACTGGCAAACCTATAAATCATGCAGTTTATTTTAGATCTTTTAGAATCTATTCAGTTACCTCAGAAAGTGTCCATTTGCAAATGTACAGCTCACACCAAGCAACAGGATAGGATTTCAAAATGTAATGCGAGAGCTGATACAGCTGCAAAACAAGCGGCCACAGAAGTATTTCTTTTAAATAAGGAATTGCAACCATCTGAAACCTTAGATCTAGACATGTTAAAAACAATGCAGACACTCACTATGCAAGCTGAAAAACAGTGATGGATAAAATGAGGAGCGATCCTCGAAAAGGGGCTGTACATCTCTAAAGAAAGAAAACCGATACTACCCTCTAATTTGTTTTGCTATGCAGCATTGTTGAGCCATGGGCAATGCCATGTCTCAACAGGGGGGATGGTACAACTGGTGAACCAAGTGTTTACAACGTACGGATTTACAAACTACTCTAAAAAATTTTGTTTGATGTGTCAGATTTGTAACAAACATCATGCACAGGGGGCAATAAAGCCCAAGCAAGGGAGTTTCCCCACACCACCATATCCATTTTACACTATCTGTATGGATTTCATAGAATTGAACAAATGTGAAAATAAAAAGTATTGTCTTGTCATTATAGATATGTTTTCCAGGTGGGTGGAAGCCTTTTCAACCAAAAATCTGGCTGCAGTTACAGTGGCAAAAGTACTTGTCAAGGAAATTATTCCTAGGTTTGGCATACCGGAAAGAATCTATAGTGACAATGGTACACATTTTGTAAATCAAACCATACAGCAGTTAAGTAAGCATTTTGGTATTTCTTTAAAAAAATCATTGTGCATACCATCCACAGTCTGCAGGGCTGGTTGAAAGGCATAATGGTATATTAAAAAGCAAATTGGGAAAATTAATAGCTGAGACAGGAGGGCGGGCATGGTGGTGCAGTGGTTAGCATTGTCACCTCACAGCAAGAGGTTCTCCGGTTCGATCCTCGGCTGGGGTGCCTTCTGTGCGGAGTCTGCATGTCCTCCCTGTGGTCGCGTGGGTTTCCTCCAGGTGCTCCGGTTTCCTCCCAAAGACATGCAGTAGGTGGATTGGACACTCTAAATTGGCCCTAGGTGTGAGTGTGTGTGTGCCTTCTGTGGAAGGTTGGGCGCTGGGCTGGCAACTCGACACTGTAAAACTCCACTGCCAATCATGAGCGGACAGGTGATCCACTGTGGCGATCCCTAACCGGGAAAAAAGCCGAAAGAAGAAGAAGAATAGCTGAGACAGGAAAAACTTGGTTGTACTGTTTACCCCTGGCACTGTTGAGCATGAGAACTGTCCCTACAGCAAAAGGATTGACTCCTTTTGAAAAACTGTTTGGAAGAGCTTATTATACACCCCAGTGGAAACTTCTCATGTCATCAGACCAGGAAGCCAATTTTACACTAGCTGAATATATGAAAAAGTTGTTGAGTTCTAAACATCTGTTGCAGTCAAATTCTGTTCCAGATAAAAAACAAACCGAAACATCGGAAGTGGCAGTGACGCCAGGAAACTGGGTATGGATTAAAATCGTGAAGCGAAAGAACTGGGCATCACCAAGGTGGGAAGGTCCCTACCAGGTACTTCTTTCAACACCTACTGCAGTCAAAATAGCAGAACGAGCTTTGTGGATACACCTGATGCACTGCAAGCTGGTAAAGAACTTTGAATTGGACAAAGATCTTACCTCTCCATCGGGAATCTAAGCACAAAGTCTGGCTACAAAGGGGGGTCAGATCAATAGGACTGATCCATCTCAAACCCAGTGAAGAAACCATCGGTGCTAAAGGTCCTATTAGGGCAGAGAGTAAGATCACGTGTCCAAAATAAGATGACAGAATCCAGTAAGATCCAAATACACCTTCTTGGAAGAACTGGAGAAAACGGAAATGAAGAACAACCGTTTCCACAAAAATATTACATGACCATCCTGTTGACTGTACTGGTGACAATAATCTTTTTATTGTGGCCATTTCTTTTCTCAGCCATGCAAGTAGAACTAAATAAGTGTGCAGAGTGGCACCCGAACTTTAATACTTACCAGGCAATTAAATATGTGTATGCTGAAACCTTCAATGTTTTGAATTGCTGGATTTGCACAGCTTTACCAACAGCATATGGGGGGCTACTGTTAACTGCAGTTCCCCTAGGGGCTAACAAGACCTTGGAAAACTTAATTCATGATACATCAGATGTCACATCAAAAGATAAGGTAGCATTGCACTTGTCTATTCGACAGAAAGGAACTGTGTGTTTTTATAAGAATGATACAATCAAGGTGGGTTGGAGCTATTGCAATGTAACTGTTCCCTATAGATGCTACACTAAATCCGATAACATCAGATTCTATTGCAACACGAGCTATGATTCATTTGTTAAACTGATGCATAGGACAATTGAAGAAGTAAAACATAATGCTGATCTCTACAAACAACTGTCTATAATTGACAGAAAAATGTTTCATGCAGAGCAAGGGTATAGTAAAGTTACTACTAAAGTGGAAGATTGTTACTTTATATGCAGAAGAAAAGCATATAAATGGCTACCCACGAATTGGTCCGGCAATTGTTTTTTGGGATACCTGGTTCCGGCCATACAACACACAACAGTTTTACCTCAAGGGAAGATTTGGAATGTCCATGAAATCAAGAAGCCTGTCAATCCAGTGGGACAAATCAATGCACCCTGGAAAAACCATCAAAAGTTAGGCCCAGGGAATAACAAAGGACTGTCACACATGGATCTGAGTGATACTGTTATATCATGGGCAGCCGTATTACCAGCATATGGAGCAACAAAATCAATCTGGGAACTGAGAAAATTGTCTAAGCTTCTTGAAATAATGAGTAATGCAACCTTTTCTGCCCTAGAATTGGTAATCGATGAACTGACTGCCATGAGAACAGTGGTACTTCAAAATTGCATGGCTCTTGACTTCACCCTAGCAGCAAGAGGAGGTACGTGTGCTTTAATCCAGGAGGAGTGCTGTTCATATATTCCTGACCACAAACACGAGATAGACAACCATCTTGAGGTAATCCAGCAGGTGTCGGCCATGACCAAACCAGGACCAAATCCATTGACGGACTTTTTCCAGAAATTGTTTGGGGGGTGGGGCAGTATCCTGATGAACATTCTGATTTCCATCTGTGTAGGGATAGCTCTACTGATGGTGAGTGGGTGCTGCTGCATCCCCTGCATAAAAGGACTAATCAAAAATTTTGTAGACATTTCAGTTTCGGAAACCTTATACCAAGATGCCGAACTTGAAGAGTTACTGAAAAATTTAAAATGCTTTCATGGGTTTAAACTAAATGACTCTCTTAACTGCAAATCCTGAGTAGGAAGATGTTAAGGGAAGAAAAAAACTGTTTGTGCTTGTTTTGAAAGTAGAATAAAAGTATTAAAAGGGGGGGGGATGTTAGGAAAATGCATAATAACAATGTGCATGCTTAGTACATTACAGGCTTAAAAGGATTAATACATTTATTCGGTTCATACTGCATGAATCTGCACAGCTATTAGAAACTTAATAAAATACACTTTATTCTGCTTATGCAATGAAAATATGTGCAGCTACCGGAAACTTAATAAGAGACATTCTATTTCTGCTTATGCCATGAGAAAATGTGCAGCTGCTAGAAGTCTTGATAAAGAAAACAATAGATCTTTGAAAGCTTAAACCATAGTCAGCACTACTTGTACCAAAGCTAGAAATGTACCTTGAATCTAGACAAAATGTATCACATGTATTAGAACTGTACAATGGAAGAATTGAAGAGACAAGGTGGGCTAAAATAAGCCCAAGGCCAGGTTGTTTTTCTCAAATGTTTTTGCAAGACAGCAATAATCTGACCATGTCAGCAATAAGCCTGGTAACATTTTCTGTGTAACATACAGAAAGCTGTGTCTAACTACATCAGCAGTAGATTAGTAACATTTTCTATGTGACATGAAGAGAACTGTGTAAGAATAACATACTGACCGCCAGAAAGTCAGACAAACCTTGTACCTACATGCTTTGTCTCCTTGCTGCAAGTAATAAAGGGTGCCTTGCTTGAACCTAACGTGTATTGATCTTTGAAGTTTTTCCTTTTACAGTTCCCTTCAGTAACTTCACCACATATGCACAAGCACTTAAATGACAACATTTTACACCGCATATTTTCACAAGCACTACATGAAAACAATTCCTCCACTGATCCCTTTAATAGTTCAACCATGTATACACAAGCACCAAAATGATGCCATTTATTTATTTCATAGGTTCATAGGTTCATAGGTAGGTACTAGGCTGTTGGCCCTAGGGCCTATATAGGCGTAGCCAGAAAATGTACCCTGGCTTTCGCCACCCATTTGACTTTTGTTGACCGGGTTGATCCAGCTAGGACAGAGTCCTTTTTCAGTGGAGACCTGGGGAGAAAAGCTCCACAGCAATTACATACAACTGATCTGACTTAGTAATCAGTTAAAATACAAGAACACAGACAGAATATCTATTAGCAGGACATTACAGCGTGTGTAGGTACAGTACAAAGTACCAGAAAAGGACACAATTATAATTTTTAACAAGGCAAAACAAAAGAGGTGACAGTGAAGATACATGTAATTGTGTAAGGGTTTCAAAGCTTAAACAATTGGCAGTTGAAAAGTCATATAAAGAAAGAATAAACTGGCAAAGTAATAAAGAAGAGGAGGAGGAGGTTAAGTAGCAAAAATAATTTTATAAGAGCTGTAGGTTAGAGGCAATGAGGTAGGCAAGGTAGTTTGCAGTGTTGAGATGAAGAGTGATAGGGAAAGGTAGAGTTGCATTGATGTAGAAGAAAGGGGAGAGCTAGAATAGCTAAAAGAGGTGGGTCAGTCGGGGGGGGGGTAGCACTGCCATAGTTTACTTTGCTTAAGTGATTTTTTACTGCCTTTCTGAATTGGGATTTGGATCTAATGTGACGGATGTCTAGTGATAGTTTATTCCAGTTCTCAGCAGGTTGATAGCAATAAAGTTTTTTTTTCCTAAGTTGATCTTGGGTTTGTGAATGAACAGGAGATGTTGATCAGAGCTTGGGAGTGTTCTTGCAGGGGTGTAGTGGGAGATGAAGGATGTGATGCTGGGGCAAAATGTTGGCTTGTGTAGAATAGAATTAATTATCTGGAGCCGAGAGAGGAGGAGGTTATTTCCCTACTGGTCCCTTCAGTAGATTAAGCATGTATGCACAAGCAATAAAATAATACAATTTCCCCACTTAACCATGTGTGCACAAGTGCTTAAAATGGCATGTTTCCCCCATCTATTAAGTAGTTTAACCATGTATGCACATGCACTATATCACAGCTATTTCCCCAGCAATCCCTTCAGTAGTTTAATCATGTATACCCAAGAGCTAAAATGACACCATTGCAACTCCAATGCCTTCAGTATTTAAAAATGTATGCAAAAGCACTATATAACAGCTGTTACCCTAGGGATCCCTTAAGTACTTTAACCATGCATGCAAAATCACTATATAATGGCTATTTCCCCATGGATCCCTTCATTACTTTAACCATGTATGCACAAACACTACATTGACAACATTTCCCCATCAGTCCCTTCAAAAGTTGAACCTTGTATGCAGAAGCATTATATGACATCAATTTCTTCACCAGTCCCTTCAGTATTGTTAACTATGTATGCAGAAGCACTAAAATGACACGACTTCCCCACCGATTCCATCAATAGTTTAATCATGTATGTGCAAACACTATTTGACTGTAATTTCCTAACACTCTCTTCTGTACTTTAATGATGTATGCACTGCACTGCAGTAAAATGGCACCATTTCCCCACTGATCCTTTCAGTAGTTTAACTGTGTATGCTCAAGCACTATATAACAGAAACTTCCCCACCGATCCCTTTAGTAGTTTAACCATGCATGCACAAGCACTATATGGCAGAAATCCCCCCACCAATCCTTTCAGTAGTTTAACCACTTATGCACAAGCATTAAAATGATTCCATTTCTCCATTGTTCCCTTCAATAATTTCACCACATATGCACAAGCACTTAAATGACACCATTTCATGCCACATATATTCACAAACAGTACATGAAAGCAATTTCCTCACTGATCCCTTCAGTAGATTAAGCATGTATGCACAAGCAAGAAATTTATACCATTTTCACACTTATCCCTTTAGTAGTGTAACCATGTACACACAAGCACTTAAATGACAAAGTTTTCCCACATACCTCTTCAGTAGTTTAACCATGTATGGACATGCACTATATCACAGCTATTTCCCCAACAATCCCTTCTGTAGTTTAATCATGTATACTCAGGAGCTAAAATGACACCATTTCCCCTCCAATGCCTTCAGTATTTTAAAAATGTATGCAAAAGCACTATATAACAGCTGTTCCCCTAAGGATCCCTTCAGTACTTTAACCATGTATGCACAATCACTAAAATGACACCATTTCCCCATGAATCCCTTTAATAGTTGAACCTTGTATGCTGAAGCACTATATGACAGCAATTTCCTCACCAATCCCTTCAGTATTTTAACAATGTATGCAGAGGCATTTAAATGACACCATTTCCCCACCGATCCCATCAATAGTTTAACCATGTATGAACAAGGAATATTTGACACCCATTTCCCCAATGATCCCTTATGTACTTTAACAATTTATACACTGCACTAAAATGGCACCATTTCCCCACTGATCCTTTCAGTAGTTTAACTGTGTATGCACAAGCACTATATGACAGCAGCTTCACCACTGATCCTTTTATCAGTTTAACCATGAATGCACAAGTACTAAAATTACACTGTTTCTCAATTGATCCATCACTAGTTCGTCCAAGTATGCACAAGTAATTCAATGAAACCAAAGTGAATAACTTCCCCGGCGATCCCTCATGTAGGTTTTATCTAAGTACACACAAGCACTTCACTGACAAATAAATAAATAATTTCCCCCAGTGATCATTTCAGCAATTTGTCTAAGTATGCATAAACACTTCACTGACACCAAGACAAATAATTTACCCCAGTTATCCCTTCAGCAGTTTGTCCCAAGTATCCATAAGCACATCGCTGACAACAAAATGAATAATTTCCCCCCAGCGATCCCTTCAGTAGTTTGTGCATGTGCATATGCACTCAAATGACACCAAAGTGAATAATTTCCCCTAACAATCCCTTCAGTAGTTTGTCAATGTACACACACACATACTTCACTGACACTCAAATGAATCATTTCCCTGAATGATCTCTTCAGTAGTTTGTCTATGTATGCACAAGCACTTGATGACACCAAAATGAAACATTTCCCCTCAGCAATACTTTCAGTAGTTTGTACATCTATGCACAAGCACTTTAGTGACATCAAAATGAATCATTTCTCTCAATGATCCCTTCAGTAGTTTGTCTAAGTTTGCAAAAGCACTTCAGTAACATTAAATGAAACAAAAGCACCCATATAATGCCACTACAAACTAGTGAAGGACAGGACTATGAAAACCACCCTTATTTCTGCATTCCGTGCTTTTTTCATTAAAAAGAATTACTTTCACTAGGTATGAAAACAGAATTGCAGCAGATAGTAAAGACAACCACAAGGCCTTCTATAGTTATGTAAAGAATCACCACAGCAATACCCAGATTTCCTCTGAGCTACTGCACAATGGTACCTCCTATACCAAGCCAATAGATATTGCCAGTATACTGGCTGGCAGATTCAGTGCCAACTTTACCCCTCTCTCCTCCCCAAAAGGACCAATCAAAATACCAGTAGATTGCCAAGCACCCGGTATTACTGCTGCACAGGTTAAAACAGCACTGTCCAAGGCCAAGAATACAGCTTCTATGGGACCTGACAATATCCCTGGTTGTGTTCTACATGAACTACAGAGTGAACTGGCACCTCTCCTGTGTGCCCTGTTCAATCACAGCCTCACCTCAAGCTTTGTCCCTACCAAATGGCACACTGCTACAGTCATCACTCTCCACAAAGGAGGCGCGACTACAGACCCTGGGAACTATCACCCCATTAGCCTGATGAGTCTGATATATAAAGCTATGGAATGCATCATCATCATGGACCTAATAAACAAAGATATAGGGAATCTCCAAACTCTGGATCCCACACAGTTTGGTTTTGTGAAGGGTAGATCATGCCTGCTCAACTTGGTCGACTTCTTTTAGTCAGTCACTAGAGCTGTGGATGAAGGCAAGGTGGTTCATACAGCCTACCTTGATCTGGCCAGGGCCTTTGATACCATTCCCCACTCAGGAATCATAGAAAAACTCACTAAGCTAGGCATCAATCCCTATATTGCTAGGTGGGTTGCAAACTGGCTCACAGATAGAACCCACAGTGTGAAAATAGCTGACTCCAAGTCAGACTGCCGATTAGTCACCAGTGGAGTCCCACAGGGTTTGGTCCTGGGTCCTCTCCTGCTTGGTATCCACTTCTCTGAAGTCCAGACCAACACAAAGGGACTCTGGCTGACAAAGTTCGCAGATGATTGCAAGTTGGGAGCTATTATTAACTCTCCAAGTGATGTTGACATCCTACAGAATGGCTTCACTGTGAACAATGACTGGTGTCAGAACCATGGCCTTAAGCTCAATGCCAAAAAATGTGTCATCATCCCCTTTGGGAAAAATGGTTCCCATGAATTACCACATTGATGGTAGTCCACTGAACACAGAAGGCATTATAAGAGATCTGGGAACAGAGGTTGACAGCAACCTCTCTTTTGATCACCACATTGCCACTGTGGTCAGAAATATCCCTCTATTTGGCACATCCCATTAGTAAGGGTTTTGCATCAAGGAAGAAAGAGGTCATAGTCTCCCTCTACTCTTCCCTCATTAGGCCAATCATCGAGTACAATGCTCCATTTGGCATGTACCTCACTAAACACCTGCAACAACTGGGGAGGCCACAAAAGTACCTCACAAAGAGGATCCTAGGCCTTAAACACTTGTCCTATATGGACAGACTAAAAAAACTCCAACTATTCTCTGTCTCATATTGCCTACTTAGAGGCGATCTCTGCTTGACTTACAAAGCCATGTCTGACCCAGCTCTGTTAGAAATGCTACATCTAAAGAAATCCCAATTCCTCCGCACCACACACTCCAGAGACCTCAACCTCATTACCACCATTAACAGAACATGCTGGAGGGACAGGTTCATAACCCAGAGACTACCCATGCTATGGAACAGACTTCCCACACATGTCAAGCAGAGCACCTCACTGACCTTCTTCAAGAGAAATCTTGATGAGTGGATGGGAAACAGAAAATTCACCCCGGGGATAACTTCCGTGGCTCTAAGGTCAGATGACACTATGTCAGGGTAATCCTATGGCTAGGCTTGTAAAGGCCCCCGGGACATTAGCCTATTACGCACCTATGAACCTATGAACATATATGCTAACATTTGTACATTTATTTCACAACAATGCTGGAATTCAAACAGACAAAAGAGCCATAGGTAAAACATCATATGTGAAAAACTAAACACACTTTAATCAACAATACAAAAACAATATACAGTGTAAGCACTTCTGTGTCACTGTTGTTTCAGCAGGTAAGAGACTTCATCAGAATGTTTGAACACTCAAAATCTCACTTTAAATCCTGAAATATTGTTACATGGCTAAATCACAATGAAATTTCCATCGTACCTTTTTTAAACAACATATAAAATTCATTGCATTATTAAAATATTTGTATTTATTGGCATCCAATCTAACTCACCCTTTGTACTCTAAGTAATATAAAATTATACTCAACTTCCATCTCTAATATTCAATGGAGTATGGTCAACAAGTTTTTTTAAGTTTATACACAGTTTAAAATGTCAACGCAAGACATTAAATTACTGAACACGATTGATTAATATGTTTTGCGTGAACACCATAAACATTTATGGCTCCCCAAGGTATTTTAAATGCAAATCAATTGCTGTTTGTTTTGCTGTGTATTCAACATGTGATTCATTTTATATAAGAACATCTAACAGAATGTTAAAATATAAGATGTATGAACATAGATATGCTGTCTGGATGTATGAACATAGGTATGCTATCATGTCCAATTATTCTTCTAATGCTTTATGAAAACAAGGCAGAATTCGTTTTTGCTCCTGCTCATCTTTCATAGAAGAGCTGTGGCAAATGATTGGATTCATTACAGCGTTGTAACTACGTTACTAAGTACATATCAAACTTTTCTGACATACTAGTGAAAGAGTTAAATTTCTGTTCAGTGCCTGTGAAACTTTAATAAGAATGTTGTACAGGCAGACTTCTGTGTAAGAATTTATAGCATCTGTTCTCCAGACTACAGACTAACACACTCTACATACTTAAACTCCCTGCTATAAATATGCTACACTTTTCATTAAGTTTTGACTGATTCTTTGAGAGTTACAAAGGTTTAAGCAATGTAGATGTCTTATCTCAGAAGGTTTCTGCATAACACTAAGCCTTTCTGATTCATAGACTGGCACCCCACTGAAGTTTTCCCCTCACAAGGGCATCATCTTGGAGAATGGTCTTGTGGCTAAGGCTAACTTGCCTTGTGATCTCCCATAAAAATGTCTGTGGCTCCTGATTTGCTCAGCTGACCACTTACAGTGAAATTTTACTCTAGGAGGAAAAATGAATGCCATCAATAGAAGTCTGTCATCCATTCACTCCTACAAGAGTACTTGCAGTACAGGTAACTCCAGTAAAACATTGTGTGTCAGTGTGTATATGTGTGTGGACATGTGCATGCATGTGTGTAGGAGAACGAATGAATGAACTAATGAATGAATGAGGCTGCATGAATAATGGTTTGTGTGTGTGTGTGTGTGTGTGTGTGTGTGTGTGTGTGCGTGTGTGTGTGTGTGTGTGTGTGTGTGTCTCAGAAATGGATACTGCACTGTCAGGCCAGATTGTACTAGTTGTCTCCTTAGCAGCACATGCATTGCAGTAGCAAAGCCCCTACCCCTACACACACACACACACACACACACACACACACACACACACACACACACACACACACACACACACACACACAAACCCACAAACATACACACACACACAAACACACACACACACACACACACACAAACCCACAAGCATACACACACAATGTTGTTTTAATTTCAAAAATACCATTTTTTACTTAGCTATGTTGTTCCTATTAGTTTATGTGGTACATTCTACTTACTAGTTATTTAACCAAAGAAGTAAGCCATACTTAAATATTTGTCACAAACATTTTACACAAAATATCTATAGTTTTTGGAATAATGCTCACAGGCTATATAATGATCTTAAAGGCACTTTAAATATATGCTCTACTCAAATTAAAGATTTGATTATAAAAAGAACATATTTCTCAGATGATTCTTTTTAATTTCATTTCATTCAGTCATTTTGAAAATATTTTTTTTCAGAATCTACAGAAATAAGTATTTTAAATTGTTTGATCACCTAAATCACCACTAATAGTATATAACAAATGAATTACTTTGAAAACAAATCACTAGATGTAAGTTATTTGACTACAAGAATATATTAACCATTAAACATTATCCATTTTCTTTCAAGTCTAAATCACAGGCTCCTATTTAAAAGCATGATAGAAGCACATTATGGCATGAAGCAACTTTATAGTTAGTGGCTTAAAATAAATAATATTTATTTTTTTCTGTATCTTTAAAGTAATATAACTAGCTATGCATCTATAGAGTTTCACTTAAAGCAAAAAGTTTTATAAAGTAACATGAAAAACGATATAATGCATAACAGATGAAAAAATGATACCTGCCGTTATGAAGAACACTTCTGTAATATATGTATATATACACAAAGGATTTTCCTGTTGCAGATTCCAGTGTATTTTTTGCTGGTCTGCATACCCATTTCTGTTCTGTACTGTCATTGATATGCTAATGGACTGGATTATCATACTACAGTAAAGGCAGCATTTGCTTTCAAAACAGGACTGTTTATTTTTTATGGAGTCCTGGTACCTAATTTTGACAGGAAAAGTACCTTATATGTCCAGCCTTTGAACATTATATATATATATATATATATATATATATATATATATATATATATATATTTATTTATTTTTTTTACAAATAAAATATGTTTTTACTTTTCATTTATACTGCAGGCACAAGCTAAGAGTCATTTAATGAATGTATTTGTTTTTATCTTTTTCCCCCTTTGTTGCATGTTTTAACAATCCCTGCTGAGCTGATACTAGAACATATAATTATAAAATCAAACAAAGCTAGAGGGAACTAAAAAAAAGAAGAAAATTAATAAACATCTCACAGGCAATCCACTTGAGAACACCATTACATTTCATGCTATGCATCACTATAAGAAAAATAATGAATAATAAAAAGTTTCTGTCACTGGATCACACTGGGTACAAAGACACCTGTTAGATAGAATGATTACATTTCACAGTGGCGGAGTACATCTTTGAATTCAATGAAGAAAATCAGAATATTTAGCATTCAGACTGCTGTTCCTCATAAATATTGGTCATTCAATAGTATGAAAACACTTTCTATCCTGAAAACAATCTATCTCTGGGTAAGGGCTTATTGAGAATAAATGCAAGTTGTTGAAGGCACTCAACCTTTAGCCTCATATATCAGAGTCATCTCTGTATTGTACTTATTTATAAAATCATGGCCAGTTATGAATTATTCTTTGCTTGATACAGAGCAAACAGAAGGTCAGAATGACAACAAAGAATGCAACAAAAATGCCTGTGATAATAACACTTTTTATTTTAATTTGTAGTACTAAGTGAAAAGAAACTACTGGATTTTCAAGAAGCTGGCACTGCAGTTAATGGAAACAAATATGTAAAAATCGGGCTGCTGATCACAGGCAGGAATGATGCATATTGTGTTACAAGTTACTGATGTGGCCTCAAGTGGGCAGTAATTTTAGTTATGACAGAGCAGGGTTGCCTTACCGATATACTTGAATTAATTTGCAGATATCATCATTCAAATATATACACATATACTATCAACATTTATAATAGCATTGTCAATTTACCTAGCTCTTAGCCTTCCCAGCAAAGTGTAGGGGAATTTTTTAGAAGCCCAGGTGAATATTTCCCACAGTCAATGTGAATACCACCTCTGATCTTGCCTGAACAGAGGTTACTGGCCTAGTGGGACTAACTTGCTCAACAAAAGATAAACAAACAAAAGCTAAATTAAAACTAAAATATTCAACACATGGAACACGAGTCATAAAATTGCACAGAAGACAACACTGGCAATTTTGAGAACAGGACTGTGGTGACACATCTCAGAGAATGCTGGAACAGCAACCGTGTTTCCTTTAATAAACATGGTAGTTTTTTTTACCTTGGTCACCACAGTTTTCTTTCTTTCAGAATTTCTAAAACGTCTGATATTATATAATTTTAATCCCTGTTCTTATGCTGAGTCACTTCTTTCTCAAGTTAACATGGGAGTAATGGAGACTTAACTGTCGTACTTGTACAGCACCACAGGAATGTGTTCCTCCAATTACTTAAAAAAATGTTGCGTTTCAGATGAAGTGCATTTGTGGCAAGTTGTGCATTGTACATGATGCAATTTCCATTTCTTACTGTTAATGCTCCACAGGGAGGTCACTGTATTCTTAATACCTGATCACTATGCATATCTTACAATCATATCATTGTTTAATCTTGTTTGTACAAATTGTATCTCATGATTTAATCTTGCCTGCACAAAATGTGGCTGAAATTCATTTTTATGGCATTAGTATTCCTGATTTTACTGTCCAATAATTGTTTGAAACCTATAAAACTAGGCATGTCACAATAGCAAAACAATGCTTACATAGACAATGCATTAAATAAATCAATACTCCCTGAGAGACAGTTCAGTGCCACAATGACTAAGAAGGACCCTAGGAATGTCTGTGAAAGTAATGCACTTTTAAGGTACCTTCTGAAAAAATACACAGATGCTTTCTTGACAAAACCACCACAGCAGTGAATTCATAAAACAGAAATATAGGAATTGCCAGCAGTCTTGCAACAGCTGGACAGTGTGACTATTATGCCCCAGATTAGTGAAACTTCCTTTAAAGAGACTGGGCCGAGGTCATTTATGGCCTTAAACACAAAACACCATGACACAAATCTTAAAAGTGATTCTATATTTGATAGGAACTAAATGCAGATAATGGAAGATAGGTATGGCATAACTGTGCTGTGAAGCTCTGATAAGAAGCCGTACTGTTAAATGCTGCAAAAACTGTAACTGTCAATTTTAGTGCTTTACATTCCCACATAAAGTACATTGCAGTAGTCCAGATGAAAGATGACTATGGCCTGCGCAACCATTGATAGAATAACGTGGTTAATGTGGACAATGTTCCTCAGCTGGTGACAACAGGCACAGACAGTGGTCAACACATAGTCCTGGTATAATAACTGGTGATTGAGGATCACAGACAGCATAATGGCTCAGAAGTAGGATCTCTGTCCCATAGCTCCAGGGTCTGGGTTCAGTCCTAACTCCTAGCTGCTGTCCACTGCCCAGTATGCCCAGAACTAGTATTTAGAAAGAAGCATTTATTGTAGCCTTATGCAGTTCATTAGCACTGAAAATGTGCAGAACAATGTCTGGTGTACCAGAGTGAACAGGGAACAGATCACATAAATATCAGTAATGCAAATTAGGCAGTGCACAATCTTCTGCAATTCAGAATCTAAAGAAGCTTGGTGAAAAAGATGCCTGTATGTTCATGATGCTGTTGGAGCATAATTGTAGACTAATGACACTGAAAGCAATACATTTCAACAAATACCTCTGCACAGCTCATATTTTACCTAGTAACACATACCTCTGCAACATCATCAACATTTACAAGGGGAAATTGGCTTAAAGTTTAAACAAAACAAACCCTGTAAAATACTATGTCAGTAGCATGAAAAGACATTATGTGCTCTATTGCATAGTACTTCAATCACCCCATATTCTCACAGCACCATGGCAACATAAAGCCTACCCCAGAGTGCCACATCTCTTCATTAAATAAAATGCTGTGTTACTCTATAGGCATGGCCTCACAGTAAGATGCTGTCCGGTTCGATTCTCAGCTAGAGCATCTTCTGCATGGAGATATGCATGAATGGGCGTAACTTCGTTGAAGGTTGTGTGTCAGGGCTGGTAACTCGACACGTAAAAATCAACTACCAATCATTAGCAGACTGGAGTTCCGCTGGGGTGACCTCTACCTGGGAAAAGCCAAAAGACGCAAAAAAAACTCTATAGGCATGGCTGTCAAGGCAGAAATATTTCTGAATCATCACCGGTCATGTCAAAAAAACAGCAGTATGAGGTATAGCCAGATGTCTGTCACACAAACATCCTAAGGTAGCATCAGTCATCTGCTACTGGATCTCATAGCTACCACTGCATCAGCATGTTCAATACACAATATTTTGTATGGTGAAACGGTGTAAGTGACGTGTCTGTATCAATCTAACAAAGTAGGGACGTGTGCATTAGGACCCTATGTCATGGTAACGTCTATTCTCGTTAATCACTTTGTCAAAGAAAGTTACATGCCTGCTATTTAGCAGTAAGCACTGACTTAGCAGTTGTGCAGTGGTGACCCCATCTGTTACTTTGAACATTTACCATTCCACAGCATTTCTGACTCCATTCCTTAAAACCTTAGAAAAACATGAGCACTGTCAACTAATGTAAAATCCCATCACCTCAGCTTGTTCACCAAAACACAGTATGGCTTTAGGCCAAAGCATAGTATTAGCACTGCCCACCTGCAAGTTGATTACAACTGCATCAGGTTGGTAGGTATGCTCCTCGTGCACACCTTCAAAGTGTTTCACACAGTGTGTCACTCTGCACTGGATCAAGTCAGGGTGGAAGAGTGTAGTTTCATTTCTAAGAAGTAGTTTTCTAGGTATCTTGGGCAGAGAAAGTAGGCAGCTAAATAAAGTAGGCCTCTCCTATTTCCTTTCAGCCAACCCAGGAGTTACTTGGGCTTCATATTAGGCTCACTTTTACCAGTTTCTTTGAACAACATGGTTAGCCACAGTATACATTCACTACTCATCAATATACAGATGATTCCTTTATTGTATTAGCTAATCATACTAATAATTCTGTGAAATCAAGATTGTAGTCTACCTTTATTTCACTGCCGCTGTGGTTTAAAGCAATGTGATTGTAAATGGTCACTTTAGAAACCAAGCTAAAGCAATTCTTTAAAAAAAAAATACACTCTTTTACCTGTGATTTTAACATTGTGATAATATTAGTGATTACCCTGAGTCTATAAGCCTTACATATTTCTGTACTTCATTTGACCTTTCACCTAGTAAGGGGGTTAGTTCTACTAAACTCCTTGGCTGTATCATTAATAATCAGCTAATGTTTAACATGCTTGTCAGCAATGTAGTAATCAATACTAACCAAAAAGAACACTTCTCTCAACTAATGTCAAGCTGTTCATGGCTAATTAATCCTTCTACCAAGTCTACTTTATTCTTTGCATCTTTTTTCCAATCACTCCATTGTAAAGTAGAGATTGGTTGCAAGTGAATAGTGTGTTTTGTTACAGAACAGCATGACTGGAAAATTCAGTGTTTTTACATCTGAAAAATTAGCACTGGTCAAGATTTGACCATCAACAGTCACTGACTTAACTAATATTTATTAATTGTCTTCTACATTTTTGGGCTGTCATTCTGTCTTCAAAATTATTATTTTTTGAAGTTATCAGCATAAGTTTAGGCAATTGCTTGGTAAGTTGGTTAGTGTTCTACCGACAAAAATACATTTGTTGATGCACATGGTACTACTAATGCTAGTAAGGTGTGCAATTGCCTTATTGTCTTTCTACCACCTCAAGGGCATCCTTTAAACAATAAGCTGGGCATTCTTTTCCTGCCAGCTGATCCTACCTTCTCAGTTGTAGTGTGACTTTGCTCTTGACCTAATCATTCTTTCTTTGACAGCTGAACCTACTATATCATATTTCTATTCATCTTTACACAGTTTGTGGTTTCTTACGAATGGTAGTTTTATTCAATCTCATTTAAATGTTCAATACTCAGTGTGTATAGTACCAAACTCAAAGATTTCCTTAAGGCCGTCTAACTGCTTGCCACATAATACTGTTTCCAATACCTTATCCAATAACTTTTTAAATATCTGAAAACTCTCTACATTTCTAATTCTCAATGTAAGAGCATTCCCGAACAACATACATTTACCACACACTTCCTCTTCTTCCCTACAGCTGACCTGTTTTCCTGTGTTATTAAAACTGACTGACAATTTACTACTAAACAGATCTTCCATCTTGTACTGCTATAGCAGTTTTCTTAGTATTTTACATTACTGTTCCCTCTAGATTTAATTTCTGCAAGTCTTTTGAGTTTCTAATTCCATGATGGGAAAGGACCCCATTCCTAAGTCAAGGTATGATTAAAGTTCATGAAATCAGTATTGCTTCAATCTTTGATGTTAGCCAAATGTGCTCTTTGCAATACTCGCAGTGTGCCAGAAATGGCTCCTTCTGCATTTTATACAGAGTTACATGTATTGGTAGTATATCTAAATACGACTGTAAATTCTTTTTTATTAGATTTGTTGTTCCTGCTACTATTGGAACTGTCTGAGTATCTTTCATCTATATTGCTCTCATTTCTGCCTGCCAATCCACATGAGGTTGTTGCAGGAGTTTTCTGCACTTGCACCAATATTAATGACTTTTCCAGATTTCTTTCCTTCTTATCTTATCCTTTTTGTTATATTCTTTGTTTTGTTTTTGGCACATTCAGTTGCTGTCTGACTTTTGTCTACGTCTGGTTTGATTTCTTTTCCCGTTTCATGCCTATATGCTTCAGCTAAATGAAGCAGCGAAGTCATTTTAGACTTTGCCTTATGTTTTAAAGCATTCACTATATTTGGATATGATGAGATCATCAGATATATATGCAGTCCCATGACTGCTGATCTGTACATCTAATCAGCCCTTCAGAATGAGGAATATATAATCTTGGTATACACTGATTTTATATATCATTTGATAAGCATAAAACGTTATTCTTGTTTTCCTGTCCAACTAATCTAATACCTTTTGGGACAGTCAGTCACCCCAAAACTGTAAGTTAGGACAGGAAGAACAGATTAGCTTATAGCTTTGACTTTATTCCTGGATGTCATGGCAGTTTTCAGTAATAGTTTTAGTCTTTTTAAGTATTCCTTACCAGGGGAGCCTGAAGGATTTTTTGCAGGGGGTGCAAACCCAGAGTCCCCCCACCCCACCCCAACACATGCAGCCATTCCAGTGTCCCATTACTTGTCTATTTCTCCCCAGTTGCCATAAACACTTCAAAACTCTCAGTGTACACATTGTTTTATACATTACTTTTACAATGACTACAGATATTTGGATTTAATTTACAACTTTTATTTCAAATTTTATAGCACAAACACTGATAGCATTTGCTAAACAAAGCAATAGTCTTACAATGAAAACAGACAGCATTAAAACTTCTCTGCCTTTGAAACTCACATTCACTGAAACAGCACTGGGTCCCACATTCAAAGAAAATGCATCTGGATAGTGGCGGGTTAAGTTTACCTTTGGGCTGTTTTCAAATCATAGGCCACCTTGCACAAATTTTTAATACCATGCAAAAGTTCTTCAATTTACCTTCCTGATTGTATTAATTATAATACATAATTGAATTATATACCTTGTATAATACAGCACTTGTTAAAGTGTTTTAAATTTATAGTTCTGAACATTTTTCCAGTAAGCAATGAAACAAAACATATGAAGCAATAATGACAAACTGCCCAATTCTGAACATTTCAACAATAAAAGGCCACTCAGACTTCTGTTATTGCAGTCTACCAATATCCGTCAATATGCACAATCTCTGCAGAAGTAAAAGTCATCTGAATAATTCCACATTATAGAGATCTGAAACTAATGAAGAGGTTGTTGCTAGAAAACAACCTTACATTTCAGTGTTTCATCTACAAATTCAGTACCTGTTGCCCTTGAAGAATAAATTGCCTCTGTTACATTAAAAAAATGATAAGCTGGTATATTGTAATAGGGAATGGGTGGTAAGCTGAAAAACAGGATCATTGTTACTAGGCATCTCATCCAAAGGAGGACATACTAAGGACTGCAGTACCCACCCCCTTAAAATACAAATCTATATGCTGTGGAAGTAAAACCTATAGCCTTCTGCATTAAGATGCAAGTATGCTACATGCTGTGCTACTAACACTGCTTTAAAATTCTATACCACAGTAATGATACCATCTGCTAAACAAAACAGTTGCACCTTTTAAGCAGGCTTACCATGAGCAGCAGTAAACTTCTCTTTCCTTGAAGCTCAGATTCTTTGAAAATGCACTTGAAAATAAATTCCACCTGCTAACTCTGACTAGGGTATTTCTCTCTCTCTTTCTCTCTCTCTCTCACACACACACACACACACACACACACACACACACACACACACACACACACACACACACACACACACACACACACACCCCTCAACTTCTTAGTGCAAGAAATCTGGACAAAGCCTAAAATAAATAGGGACAGATTATAAATATTGCTTTCATGAATTTATAAAATTGCTAGAATAACAAGATTTGTGTTAGTATGCATTTTTCTAAAGGATATGATGTCTAAAACCCAAATGTCTGTCACTGTTTAGCAACTTCAATCCTTTTTAGGAGGAATATGGAGCATAAACTGGACATTCTTCAAAAAACTAGATAGCTGAGGGCTATGATACCTTCCTCTTATACACACACACACACACACACACACACACACACACACACACACACACACACACACACACACACACACACACACACCATACCTCCCAATCTCTTAGCACAAGAAATCTGGACAAAGCCTGTTATAATGTTGTGGATAAAGGCCCAAAACTAGGGAAACATTTAGAAAGTTGTTAGAATAACAGGATTTCTGTTAGAATGCATTTTCTGAAGGATATGAAGTCTGAAACGCAAATGCATGTCATTGTTTAGTAACTTTAATCTTTGGCTCATCCCAATGATTTGTCAAAAAAAAAAACAGAATTTTATGAGGAACAGACCAAAAAGTGAGTTAAAGTTTTTAACATTATTATATATACGGTTTCACTTCAGAATCCTGAAATATCACAATTCTGAAGTTTAGAAAACTTCATAATCTGGAAGCCCAAAATCCTGAAAACTCAAAATTCTGGATCCCAAATGACTGAAAACACACAGGATACATATACTGACTATAGAGAACACAAACCAGATTAGATTCCACCACACCCCCTGCTACTTAAATATGTCAACTCCAAGATTGCACTTCACTACACTATCATGAGTTATGTTGTAGTATAGCAAATTAAAAGGGAGTGTTACTAAGGTTACAAAAGGCAGTCATAAATACATGTGATGGTATGTTTGCCATTTTTTTCTATGGAGTGCAATCTTGGAGTTTATATATTTAAGTAGTAGGGGGTGTGGGGGGTGCACCCCCCCACATGGGTGGTGCAGGGGGGCTTGCCTCCCTGCCCATACTTGGTGAAAAGTGCTATCCTTTGTCTTGTATGTATTTCTCTGTGTCCTTGAACTGGAATATTGTCATTCTTTGTGTCCTGTATATTTTCAGTATTTTGTGGTGAAACTATATATATTGTTTTTTTTAATAAAGCTCAGACTGGACTTAAGGATAAAGGAATCAAAGACCAAAACTTTCCATTTACTCATTGTCATAATGTAAGGACCTCAACCAACACTAACATCGCATCATCTGGCCTTTAATTACTTATGTATTACTTATGAGAACTTTCATGAATGCATCAATTAGCACATATATGGCTTTTCTTCCATTCTGTTATGGATAATAGAACCCTACAGGTACCCTTCAGTATGGTTCAGTGACTGATAGCTTACCTAACAATGCAATTAAGTAATTGATTTATATTTCCACATCGATTTATGTATAGGTTCATAGGTTCATAGGCTGGTACTAGGCTATCAGCCCTAGGGCCTATACAAGCCTAGCCATAACAATTCCCTGGCTATTTCTTCCCACATTATTTACTTTCCTGGACCCCTGTCTAGCAGGGTGACTGACGTGATCCCTGGGGTGAATTTCCTTTCTCCCATCCAATCGTCAAGGTTCCTCTTGAAGAGGTCCAAAGAGGCACTCTGCTTGACATGTATGGGCAATCTATTCCAGAGTCTGGGGAGTCTCTGGGTCAGAAACCTATCCCTCCAGCATGTTTTGTTTATTGTGATGACAAGGTTTAGATCCCTGGAGCATGTAGCTCTGAGGGATTGGGATTTCTTTAAGTGTAGCATGTCCAACAGCTCTGGGTTTGACATGGCCTTGTATGTTAAGCAGAGATCACCTCTGAGTAGACGATATGAGACAGAGTATAGCTGGAGTTTTTTAAGGTGGTCAGCATAGGGCATCTGCTTTAGGCCTGTGATTCTTTTAGTGAGGTATTTCTGAGGCCTTTCCAGTTGTTGCAGATGTCTTGAGAGGTACATACCAAATGGGGCGTTGTATTCTATAATGGGTCTAATGAGGGATGAGTACAGTGGGACAATGACCTCCTTTTTTCTGGATGAAAAGCCCTTCGTGATGAGGTGTGCCACATAGAAGGATTTCCTGACTGTTGTGGCGATGTGGTTATCGAAGGTGAGACCACTGTCCACCTGTGTCCCTAAGTCTCTTATCACACTTTCTGTGTTTAGTGTACTGCCACCTATATGGTAATTCATGGATACATGTTTTTACCCAAAGGGGATAACAATACATTTCTTGGCATTGAGCTTGAGCCCATGGCTCTGGCACCAAGCATCTGTTTCTGTAAGGCCCTTTTGTAGAGTATCCACATCATTTGGGGATTCAATAATGGCTCCCAGTTTGCAATCATCTGCAAAATTTGTTAGCCAGAGTCCCTTAGTGTTGACCTATACTTCAGAGAAGTAGATGCCTAACAAGAGCGGCCCCAGGACTGAACCCTGAGGTACTCCACTTGTCACTTGTCTGGAGCTGGATTTGGAGTCGGCTACTTTTACAGTGTGGGTTCTATCAGTAAGCCATTTAGCAACCCATTGGGTGACATAGGGATTAATGCCCAACTTAGTAAGTTTATCTATGATTCCAGAGTAGGGGATGGTGTCAAAGGCCTTGGCAAGGTCTAGATAGGCTGTGTGGACCACCTTACCCTTGTCCATGGCTCTGGAGACTGATTCAAAGAAGTCAATCAGGTTCAGGAGACAAGATCGGCCCTTCACAAACCCAAACTGGGTGGGGTCCAGTGTTTGAAGGTTGCCAATGTCTTTGTTTATAAGTTCCATGATAATACGCTCCATGGCCTTGCAGATAAGGCTTGTCAGACTGATGGGACGGTAGTTTCCGGGATCCAAGGTGGATCCCCTTGTGGATTGGGATAACTGTAGCTCTGCCACTCAGTGGGCACGAAACCTGAGGTGAGGCTATGATTAAACATGACACTTAGGTGAGGTGCCAGTTCATATTGTAGTTCAGGTAGTACACAGCCCAGGATGTCATCTGGTCCCATGGATGCTGTATTCTTGGCTTTAGAGAGTGCGTTTTGTACCTGTGTGGCCGTTATTACTGGAATTTGGCAATCTTCCGGTATTGAGATGGGCCATTTAGTGTGTGAGAGGGTGGTGAAGTTGGCACTGAATTGATCTGCCAGGATATTGGCAATATCCTTTGGATCAGTATATTTAATGCCATTCTGTTTTAGCTCAGAGCAGATCTGAGCATTGCCATTTAGATTCTTGACATAGTTATAGAATGCTTTGTGGTTGTCTTTGGAATCTTTGGCAATTTTATTTTCGTAACTAGCTTTGGAGGATTTTATGAGGCATCTCAGTTTCTTACTGAGGCTAGTAAGGGAGTTTTTTGCATTCTGGGATTTTCCTCTTTTCTGCAAAAGTTTCTTCCTTTTGTTGTAAAGTTTGTTTATGGCAGGGGACCACCAGATTGGCTTCCTTTTTTTGGATGAGAGCATTTTGGTTCTATTTGGGATGGCACGATTCATGCATGAGTGGATGTACTCGTACAGTGCCTTAGTGTAGGATTCAGCAGTTGAACTTTCAGTTCCCGTCTGCATGGGTGTTATGAAGTTTGTCACTTTTGACTTGAGTAGCATGAAAGTGGCTTTGGAGAAGTTTTTTATGGTGGTTTCTTTACTGGGGGGTGGGGGTGGGATGTGGATGTTAAGGGTGATTAGCTTATGGTCAGACCTGACTAACGAGGGGTGACCATAGGTATGGAGCATTGATTTCCCATGTTGGTAATGACCAGGTCTAGGATATTGGAGCCCCTGGTGGGACTATGGATTAGTTGATCCAGGGCATTGGAATTTATGAATTCCAAGAACCGTTGTGCAAAGGTGTTGGGACATGAGTAGTTTTCCCAGTTAATGGCAGGGTAGTTAAAATCACCCAGTATTAGGGTGTTCGGTTCTATCTTAATATTTTCCAGTATGTTTAGAAAGGTGTAGTGAGAATCTTGGGGTATGGTGGGGATCTGTAGCAAGCTACAATTTGGATTGCAGTCTTACCTAGTGTTAGTTGCACTTGGAGAATTTCAGACACATTGTGTTGGCCAACTAGCCTGGTGGTGTGAATATCCTTGGTGAATATTGACACTCCTCCACCTTTAGTGTTTCGGTCCTGGTTTGGTGGCGAAAAGTGTGGTAAGAGTTGTAGCCTGGTATTGCAGGGGTGCTCTCTGGAGCCTTGAACCAGGTCTCAGTTACTGCACAGATATCGATGTTCTCCATTTTTAGGAGTGCCTCGAGAGAGTGCATTTTGAGGTTTAGACTTCTAGCATTGAGTAGCATTACCTTCAGATTTTGCATGCTTGTACCTGTTATGGTGGTGGTTTTGTCCTTTGAAGTTTGCCTAAAAAGGCACTATAGGGGTGGCAAGAGCCTTAGCCAATAACCTGAATCCCAGGGCGACAGATGCAGACCATCTCTGGCAAAGCATCGTGGTCTGTCAATCATGTCATCCCAGGCAGACAGATACTGGATCCCCTTTGAATGACACCATAAGCTTAGCCAATTGTTGAAGTCAATCATTTTATCCTTATATTGTGGTATCATTCTGGGCGAAGGCAGGATGCTACTCAGGGCTAGGGTCATACCTGCCTGGGCCACATGATCCGAGAGCTCTTCCATGTCTCTTTTCATGTAGTCCAGGGAGGTACGCCTCAAGTCATTCACTCCAACATGGACAATGACAGAGTCATACTTGTATTTGTTGTGGAGTGACTTGAGTGCATGCGTTATGTGGCAGATCCTGGCACCCGACAGGCAGCTGACTGTAATTTTCTCCTTATTCAACCTGGTGAGAGGGACATCAGTGTGCCGGACTATAGAGTCACCTATGACTAAAGTGTTAGGTACATTGTCTTGCCTTAGGGGCTGTTGCTGGGTGGCACACTGGTGTTGTGAACTATGTGACACATTGGTTGTGATTGGTGTTTGTTTGCGTTTCAGCTTCAGTGGTCTTTGTTGCTTGGGCAGGTTACAGTTAAGGGCCTCTGCATATGTGGATTTAGTGTTGCTATATGTGGGTGTTGGTGGTGCGGGTTTAGAAGGGCTATATGTTGCTTGAGATGTAGTGTGGGTGTTAACCTTCTCCTCTTGACTGTTTAGCACAATCTTGGGTGGAGAGAGCTTTGCTTCCATTTTGGCTATGTAAGTGCATCTCTCACAGGTTGTAGTGTTGGGTGGTAGGAGGAGAGGGTTGTCTGTGTACATGAGGCAATTGCTGCATTGCCCCAGTATGCCCAGATTCACCAGGTGGACAGGAGAAATCACCGGAAGCTGACCCTTGGACATGCTTGGTTTGGGGCTTTTTTTTTTTCTTTGTAAAGTATAGGAGCTGTTTCCTTAGCAAGGTACTTTGCAATTATAGGCTGTTTAGTGCCTACTATTAATTTCTCCTTGTTAACAAGGAGAGTTCAGTGTTTGTATGAGTTTAAGGCTTCCTAGTGCTTTCCAGCAGGTATTAGAGAAAGTGCTAATCACAGGGATGCTTAAAGGTAAGATTCAAAAGAATGCACTCTGCAGTGTGCACTAGAGAAGTTAGATGTGAAAGTAGGTAACTTGAGTTTTACCTGTTTAAAAAGTTAAGGTTTAGTGGAGAGTTACTATTTTTAAAACAGCAAGATGGATTGAAAGGGGTGGTCACTTTTGTATTTTGGTACTATGAAATACTGTAGGATGGCCAATAAATTTAAATAATTGAAGGGGTGGGATTTCAAAAATGATGATTTTGTGATTACTCACATAAGCCAGTGAAAGTAGAGAGAAATGAGATATATGGTCAGATTAACATAAGAGGCGGGCAACTAGAAAGACAGTGGTATTTAACAAGACAACATAAATGGGTGGGAGGCGGAAAAATTCTGCCTGACTCAGAACAGAGAGAGCTGTGGTCTCTTTTGAAGTTTTAATATGCTGTTAACAAGGTAGGTGGACTAGACCATTAGTACCCATGTCCAACCACAACTTAGTTACAAATGAAAATGACAGAAAAGGAAAACAACATTATATAGCCAAGCCAAGTTTATATTAAACTAAGCATAGCACAGACAGCAATACAAAAAATGGAAAATAATCCATTCAAAATTCCCATCTGGGCAGTATATTAACCATGCCACATAGAATTGTAATAATTTGGCCCTTCCAGGATTAAAAGAAAAAAATGCAGCAACAGCTGCGATGTAGAAACACTATATGTAATCCTGCATAGCTATATTGCTAAACATGTTGTAAATTAAAGAACCCCAATCTTTTAAGTCACAGCTCAAACAACACCCAAGACAATCCAGGATCTGTCAATGTCTGTCGCCTGGTTAATGGTACGTGCACATCCACACTCATATACTGAGCCTCAAAAAACTCCTCTTACATAGAAAGAAACTTAAAAAAATACTGTGTGGAAATTTTACTTGGAAAGAAATTCATAAAATAAAATATTGTTTAAAAAATTCTGTTTAATATCTTGTCTGCCCCTGCTTTGCACTGTAACTACATTACCTCTTTAGTGTCTGGGCCTGGCATATGCAGAAACTGCCTCTTGTAACCCCTTATATACTATGCATGAATTACTGATTTTCTTTAAAGTATCCTAATATATCTGTTTTCTTTTTCCTCTCTTACATATCCTGCATACTTTATAATTATAATTTATATAGCCAAGTGTTTACTTATGCATATTTGTCATATGGAGCTTTTCTTCCCAGACCTCTACTGAAAAGGGACTAGTGCTCAGTCCAACTATCACAGTCAACAAACATAAAACAAAATAATAAAATAAATGTTCATAACTTTGCATAGTATACTTTGTCATTGTTAAGGTGCATAGTTCTACGGTACCCCTGCTTTGCTTGTAGGCAGTTATATCATTTTACTATTCTTGATCTCTCCACCAACCACAGGAACCACCTCCTGAAACTTAGTTGGAAGGCCAAAAAAGGACATATGAGAAAGAAGTTGAACTTAACTACAGGCTAAAGGGCAATCGGGCATCGTGGATGTACCGGGGTAGCTACTGTGCACCTACAGTGGTATGGGCATTGGGATGAGAATGGAATGGGGAGGACACTACACATTATGAGGAACTACTGGACACTCAGTCTGAAGTGCACCGCTTTCACGTTTTGGAGCCAAGCTGGAAGCTGCCATTCAATGTACCAAAAAAAATTACCTGAGCTGAGCTCAGGATCATCTTGCTTGTCTCTCCAACTGCGACTCCGCATGTGACCAACCTACCTGACAGCTTCAGTTGTGTTCTAAGAAACTATGTGCTGCTGCACTCTTCCTCTAACTCTTTTTTGTCACAAAATTAAGTTTTCGGCCCGGGATGCAAAATAGCATCTGCCGACTCACTGCCTGCTGCCCACTTTCATCAGAACTCCACTACTGCACCTGTTAACGATCAGGGATGCAGTTTGAGGAGGAAGTGAGGTGAGGCTCGTCATATGGATCCATCTGCTTTCATCAAAACTCTCCTGCAGCTGTTAATGGTCATTTGAGAAGGAATTAAGGCTCGCTCGACATACGGACCATGTGATTGCAACCTGTCAATCTCCAATAACATTATATCTCCTCCTCCGATGCACTCTCCACAGAAGAAAAAAAATGTAAGTTGAAATGGAAAAATGTACAGTTTTGCCAGTACATTTTTCGATTTCAACAAATCACAAATACCTTAAGTCAAAAATCCAGGGGGGGTGCAAGTGTACCCCCTTGCATCTGCCTGCAGCACCCTTGTTCCTTACTGAACTTTATTTACATCTGTTCATGTTCATCAGTTCCCAAATATTTATACACTCCCTCCTTCTCAAGATCTTTTATATCACATTCCTGTCCCAGATTGATATTTTCTTGTTGCTGCAGCTCTCCTGCTTTAAACATTGCTTTTGCACAAGTTTTCCACTGTGAGGAATTTGTGTTATCTGAGAAATCTACTCTATAACACATAATCCCTGCTATTATATCACCAAAGCTGCAGCATACTTGGGGAGCTTTCTTCCTTATGCAAATTGTTTCTTTACTGTTATATTGCTTTGTGTATGTATACACACACACACACACACACACACACACACACACACACATATATATATATATATATATATATATATATGTATATCTTGATTTGCATAGCTAATGTATTGCCTGGGTCAAGTTCACAGAAAATACATTCTCATTACACCACATTACATTTTAACACATAATCATATTAATGGATTGATATACTCCAAAGTACAGTATAGGGATCACACATATTTTATTTGGTACTATTTTGAATTCTCAAATTTCAAAATTCTGATGAACCAAAATGTTGAACACAAATGCTAAAATCTAAATCAGCAAAAGTTATGATTGCCCCCTGTTGCTTGAGGAAAGTTCCAAAAAAATGCAAAAAAGTTCATTACATGAAAAAATATATCTTAATACAATAAACTTATGCAAGATATATACATAACGAAAACACTCTGCAAACAAAAACTCAGAGTAACATTATTTAGAAATTTTAAGTGTGTTGTCTGCAGTAGTAATAAAATAAGAGGAACATAATTGTATTAGTTTTTATGGATGCAAATGTGGAATGTTAACAATTAATAGGAATTACATACCCTAGTGATGCAGTTTCACAAATAAGTAAATTAATAGAAAGCATGTAGGACATTCTGTCAGTAATGAAAATGAGTTGGAGGAAGTATTGGTGAGCACACAGAGGTTTGAATGACAGTAGATGTCTGGCACAGAAATAAAACTATGACAAAAGAGTATGAAAACAGAGAAACTAAGTTTTTTAAAATATGTACAGTAAAAGAGACCATGTGTATGTGGTTGTTTTCATTAAACATATGAAGCTGGGGTTGTAGACCATGTATGAGACAACTTTCATTAAATGTATATGAAGTTGCAGTTATTAAAACAATGGTTATTGAATTTTTGGGATTGAGTCAAAACAGGTTGATGCAATGACAACTTGATTTTTTGATGATATATATTTTAGGTATAGATCAAAAAATTTAATGATATCCTCAGTTTTGATTTTGAATGACACAAAGTTCCATTTTTTAGTCACATAGACTGAATATGCAGATTAACGTGAGTGATTGTGAGGATTAGTTGTAAATAGTATTTCTAGTTGATATCTCAGTGGTCTGGGTAGGGGTTATAATTTTGGACAACTTTGTATGATTTGGGATACCTGTGTGGCTGGTGAGTAAGCCGTGTAAGAAGAATATTATCATGTAGACAGAAACAGGTTAGACAGTGATGTGTTATGTTATTAAGACTGGCTGCAGGTTTAGCAATGTTATTTCTGGGCTGCTCTAGCTTGTGTATTGTGCATTTGTTTTTTTTTTTCTTTTTTGTAAGTTGTCTAGGAGTGAGATAGGGCACATCAGGAGTGTCTTGGCTACTGTATGTTATGTGTCATCAGTGGCAAAATAATTATTATTATCATTAGACTGCATGGTGTAGCCAACACAGAGCACCAGATACATGCCACACCGAGGGAATCCAAACATTCTGTAATTCCTTGCTCATAACTGCCTTGAATCTCATTTCAAATGCAACTGACTTTCCAATAATGTCATCTATTTAAGGATGGTCTGAGGAGTCCTTCAATAGGATGAATAAAGAAACATTCACTTTAAGATGATATCAAGTCTATAATGAATACTTTAGTAACCAATGTAGCTAAGCAGTGACAAAACTGACAAATGATTATTCATTCAACATTTCTATTGACATTCAGTGTCTACTTAACTCCAATATGCCTATTAAGACTCTTCATTAGTAGACTCACTTCTATTGTTAAAGGTCACCATATTCATTTATGGCTTTTCAATACACTAATGCCAAGAGGACTCAGCCTCAAAACAGGTTGATTCTCATTTTTAGAACCTTAATAAATTAAATTTCAGCTCTTTCATCCAGAAGTCTTTCACAGTAGCCTATTTCACAATAAATAAATCATACTCAACAGTACTTTTTGCAAGAACTTTTACACTTCAAGAAGCGCACTCATGGTCTCCTTTTCCTTTATCCAGTACAAAGGACCTGTATTCTTAAAGGGCCAAACCATCAAAAATGCAGTGACCACACCGCTTAAAACTCTGACCATCCTAGAATTCTTTGATGGCAAAGTTGCATGGATTTAAACATACATGCATATCTATCTGGTTACTCTAGAATACCCTATTTGCCCTATTCTGCACTAGAGAGGAATGTACAGTTTCCTGACCATTTTACCTTTCCAAAATAAATGCAGTAAGTCAGTTCTTGTCACCTAGTACTGCATTGTTTACCCCAACTGTTTACTATTCTAACTGTGGGATAGACAGACATGATTAAACTTCATTTGGTCCAGTATAGTTTAGGTACGTGTATATTCCCATTCCCTATCTATCATGAAATGCATGTTCTCCTTCACCTGCAACAGAATAAATGATGTACGTCCAATTCCCAGTAATTATCGTTGGCATTTCTGTCCTTATCACTAAATTCCACGATGAGTTTTACACCTTTGAAAGTACATGCTTCACTCATCCCTTCCTTGTAACTGCAGCTATACCCCAGTCATCTTCTGTGTATTTCTTCTTCTTGGTCTGCCAGTCTTTCAGACTTTCATATTTAGATCAATAAAAAAAAAACAGCGAGGCACTTTAAAATCTGTTGAGCTCCAGGCTAACATTCTGTAACAAGGTTCCTAAATGATCATTTCATTTGTCCTATATTGAAGCACATTAATGTTTTGTTTAGCCACAAGATAGCATTATGCCACAACCGATTTCCTAACTGCATGATTGCTTGTTCTTCGAACCAATATCTAGATATGTATTTTTCACATATATTGCAGAATGGGTTTTGAAACTCTTTATCAACTGATTCATGTCCTTGACAGAATATCCCAGTAGTAAACTCCTTCACTTCTGGGGATTTCGTACCCATGGTGGTCAACATAATATTCTTAACCATGTTTTCTTTACATCCATCACTGATTTTGCATTTCTTATATTCTCAGTACCATATTCCATTTATCTTTCCAGCCACTCTGATGCATGTATGCGAGAATACTACAGTATCTCATCTGTCCATGACAAGCTATGTCATTAACTTTCATTCCATCAAAACCAATGCAAAAAAAATATTTTTTAAAGTTACCCCAAGTGTTTGGTAATCTTGATGTGTTTATATAACATAGGAAAGGGTAGATGGATTGTAGAGGAATTTGTTCTCACACACAATAAGTTGTTTATTCAAAGCCCTTTTGAAGGATCAATTACAATTAAATTGCTTCAATGTAATGATCTGTAATGGAGTAAAGCACACCCTAGTACTACTAATATGTGGGGTACCACTATCCTACCAGGCTTTTGAACAGAAACATTTCACCCATAATAATTCCATGCCTTCTCTAGTAGCCATATAAAAAAGTTGCCATTTTGCATGGCTCTTACCGAACCAAACTTTAGTTTGAAACTTACTAACCTGCTTGAAAGACTGATAATCTTAGCATCACAGTTCTCTTCAAAAGTGTAATTCCACTGTATGACATATATTTATTCCCCAGTTACAGTCTGCATAGACATTTGCCTATTTTTCCCCAACATTCTTAAAAAATAATTCCCTTTGTGGTCTGGTATAGACATATCTCCCAATGTATGATTTCCTATTCAACTATTTAAACTGCTGATGTTGCGGTAGTGTTGCCTTGGATGAAAATTTGTTAAAAAACTAATGGTATGTTTTACTACATTTTTAAAATGTTGTGGCACCTGTGTAAATACCTGTATGTATCTACTCTAGCTCAGTACATGCAACAAGTTATGTGCACAGAAAGAAATTTTGCTTTCCATCTACTCTTTCTTATGATACAAATGTTAGTATATTTCAGCAGTAGCCATGTCAGGGATTGTAGGATAATAATAAATTGTCTAGGAGATGGAAACACCACTGCATTGTTCATTTTATAATCTTAATTTCCAATCAATGTGTCAACCTTCCCCAACCTCTGACTATAGATTTAGAATATGGCCTTTCTAAATTCTTTCTTGGGAATGGAATTCTCTTATAAGAAAGAAAGAAAAAGAAATCTTGGTAAAAGTTTTTTTTTCTCTTTCCTATGTCAATTAGAAGATCGGGCTTTTCTAATTTGTCTGCCTCCAGCATTGTGTTCCATAGTCGCCTGAACAGACTGAACAAATATCTTCAATGTATACTTTTATATCGGTTGCTATTTATTACCTTTCTACTCTCTTCATTATCCTATCAACTCAAATAGTCACGATCTTAAAGTCTCACAATAATATTTTAGTAATAGTTGATTCTGTTGTTATGCATATGGACACCATACTGCTCAGGCTAACTAAGAATAGAATGACCCATAGCTCTCTTTCTGGAGCAAGGATGTAACAAGGGCTTTAAAAAAATGGCTTTTCAATCCTTCCATCCTGGTAAACATTAATATGACCTGGCTGTTCTATGTATGGTTGAAAGATCTTACACTGACTACAAATAAGGGTATAAATATATGCATATAATAATATGACAAATCTTGTTTTGCATGCTTCAAAAGTAGTAAAGACACTGCTCTTAAGTGGAATTTTTGTCAACTCCTGAAAAGATACCAAGATTCAAAGACAAGATGTTTTTTTTAATAATTATCTAAGTCAATGGTGTCATTCTAGGGTTTCCTGTATGTGTTGACTTTATACAAGATGGCTAGCAAGTCTTTCTGCTTTGGCAGGTATTATTTGCATCTCTCTTACCATAACTTCTGCATTCTGGCTAAAGCCTTTGTCAACCTGTATTTCCTTTTTCAACCAGTGTCCAACAGTCTAATTCAAAGCACATTAAAGTGAATCTACTCAATTCCGGTAGTCTTAATAAAAAAATGTCCACTGTGAAGCCATTCTTTGACTTGGATATATTCGTATATCAATAGCTATTGATACATGGATTCAGTACTGAAGCAATCCCACCATTCCTGGGTTTGGGACCTATCATGTCTTCAGACCTACTGGTAAGTGTGGAGCAATAGCAGTACTTGTTGAAGATGCCATTACCTCACAACTAATTCTTCATAGCCACAAACATACCTTGTAGATGTCTAAATCACCTTAAGCAAGAGTAATAACTACTTCATTGCTACCTATAGTACAGCGTTAATGCCCCCTTCTTAGCACAATACCTTTTTGTTAGCTTACCTGAAATCTCCATTAATTGCAATGTCTTTCATTTAGGGAACTATCTATCAATAATCTGGCTGACCTATATACCAATGCATGATATGACCAAAGCTTCTTGACATTTTAAATGATAACTCCCTTGCACAAATACTTAACCATCTGACTAGAGGCCTAAACACACTTGATCTTCTCCTCAAAATATGATCACTTCTTGCATGCCTTCATGAGTATCATCTTCCTTCATTAAATCAGAACATAAAACAGTGACCTTTTCCATTACAACTGTTGGTACTTCTTCAAATAATTCTGTTTATGGGTTTCTCAAAAGCAAAGCTACTTCAGTTATTTGATGGCCTAAATGAATTATGCTGTAATCATTCCTGACAGACAGCATCTCTAAACTTTGACCTTTGCCTTTGATTATTTCCTAGCTAAATAGCTATATTGATATGGTAGTCCCTATCCATAACAAATTTAATAGAACGTTTAAAAAAAATATCCTGTGGTGAAATGCCCATGTAAATAAATGATATAACAGCAGAAAGAAATTATTCTCATTCTATCCATTCAAACAGCATACTTAAGGAAACTAATACAGAGATTAATTATACCATCAGGAAGTTCAGATCTGAATATGAACTTAAAAATAGTCACTGAAACCAAAAATAGCACTAAACATTTTTTTAAGTATGGCAGTACTAATACGCAATAATGTTCAGAGCTAGCCCAGAGTAATATTGCTCACTCTGATCTAAAGGAAGTAGTTAGTATCCTAGATGATAAATTTAGTGCAAATTGTGCTGACTCAAAATTTTAAGTATAGCAATGATTCCACAGTCCCAGACTCCACTTTAATTACTATACAACAAGTCCAGTCTGCCATCTCAAAAGGTAAGAACACCTCCTCCATGTGTTATGAAGACATGCTAGGTTATTTGATTAGCAGCATCAAGTGTGGCTTCTAGCTGAACCTGCATACAACCTTTTCAGTCTAGCCCTCTACACTAGTTATATTCTTCATCTTGGAAACAAACATTTTAATGCCATTTCACAAAGCTGGTCAAGTCATGGACCCTGGTAAATGACTGACCCAGCAGTCTTACTATTTTCATATGTAAAGCTATGGAATGCATTATCGTAAGTCTCATTAATCAGAATATTGAAAAGCTCGTAATAATAGACCATCCTCAATCTGGCTTTGCCAAAAGCAAACTCTTCTTGTTTTACCTCATTATTTTCTTGGGAAAGATCATCAAATGCAGGAGATCGTGGTGATATATGCCAGACAACAAAAAAGCCAGTAAAGTCCAAAAGGAAAGTAAAACCTCAGTACAGAAACTCTAGTGCCTTTGCTGTAAAGCCTTCAAGGAGTAAAAAAGAATAAACCAAACAGCAAACAGCACATAAATACTAGTATAAATAAGATAACTGATGCACCTGAACAAATTAAACAATTAAGCAATTAAATTAAAAATCTTCAGTTACATTCTGCATTCAGGCCAAATAGTATTAGCGTGCCATATTTCAAAATAGAAATAGATTTTTTATATAAAAGTGTATTTTTAATACTTGCATTTTCTTCATATTTCCCTTTTTCTAAACTAGTAGTCTGTAAACCACCCAGATCACTGTTGTGATGCAATTTTAAGTGCAGTGCAATAGGATGCTCTACTCTCAATTTCTTAATATCTCTAACATGCTCCTGCAACCTCAGCTTAAAAGCTCTCTTGCTCTCCTCCACATAGAAAAGGTTACATGGACATTTCAATGCATATATAATAATCTCCGTATTACAACTGTAACCCCTATTAGGTCTAAACACCTCCCCATTAATCTTACAGGAGGAATTCATAGCAAACTTACAGCCAGAACATTTGTCACAAGGGAATGTTCCAACAGGTTTAGGTTCCCTTAGAATTAAATTAACTGGGTACTGAAATGTATTATGCACTAACATGTCCTTTGCACTTCTCCCACATTTATAAGCAGTAGAGGGGAAACCTCTGCAAAACAGTGTACAAATATTTAAGTTTTAACAAAAAAACCAATAATATCTAACTAAAGCAATCAACTGTTCACTAAATATACTCTTATGTGGTTACAAACTATATTCATTTTCGGTCCCCATCAGAATCTAACAGAAACACTACATCTGTATCTTCAGGGGAAAATGTGTAGTTATGATAAACCCTCCCTTCAACAGCTTGATCTACCCCACCTATTTTGATTAAGGATTTCTCAACCATATTTTTATCATAACTTCTCATAAAAACATATTAACCATTCTTTGAACTTCTCTTCGAAAATATAAATCATTGTTACATAATCTATTTGAATGTAGAAATTCACCATAACGTAAGGCAGACAATACATTGGGGGGAGTAACAGCTGATTCCATGATGGTACTGGCCTCCCTCCTCAAATTTCCTATGAACTACGGTCTTTATACTACCATTAACACAACCCTCTAACTTTACATCTAAATATACCAATAACCAAACAGTAGTTGAAAAAGACTGAGTGCAAAAAACCAAGAATCCAAATCACTCAGTCTGGCACACTGGCCCAATAAAGTCACAGCACAGTACACCCATACCAAAAAGGTTATATAATAGCTGATAACCACCAAGTTCAATAATACAACAGTTTATTCGTAAATCCACAGATTAAATGCTTTCATTCCTCACAGGGAACTTCATCAGGATACTAAGGAAAGAAAAGCATCAACTTAAATGCTTCCCAATTAAATACATCATTAATTACATCATGAAAACATTGACCCTCCATTGGTTCACTAATTAATTAATAACATTCTTTAAGGTTACACAGATATAATAATAAAACAAATCTCATTCAAATCACATAGGGTACTTAAAAAGTGTCTAATACAATCCTTAGGAAATTACTAATATATATATATATATATATATATATATATATATATATATATATATATATATGGTTTCCTATGAAACCATCGAATTTACACTACATCGAAAATGAGAAGATCGGGACTTCTATATTGAAATTGCAAACCATCGAAAATGGAAATCGTCGACTTCCAAAGTGTCGAAATGAAATGTCACAGCACTGGTGTATGTTTAACGCGACCCGGTAAGTGTGCGACAGTGACAGAGGTAGGAGTGGTCAGGTAAGTGAGTTAGGGTTAGGGTGCAGGTAGGTGAAGTGTGCGTTAGTGTCGGAGCTTGGGCTAGGGGTGGGTAAGTGAGTTAGGGTTAGGGTGCAGGTAGGTGAAGTGTGCGTTAGTGTCGGAGCTTGGGCTAGGGGTGGGTAAGTGAGTTAGGGTTAGGGTGCAGGTAGGTGAAGTGTTCGGTGTTTTAAATGTCGACGATTTCTGTTTTCGCTGTTATGTACTTTCGATGGTCTAGTCTCGATGTAGTCATTCTCGATGTAGTGTAAATTCGATGGTTTCATAGGGAACCATATATATATATATATATATATATATATATATATATATATATATACATGTATACACACACACACACATATATATAAATGTATATAGTGAAATGTTAATAAATATTAATATTAAAACCCACACTAAAGTTTAAGAGCTCTCATCTTCAGAGCTGGAACAGGGAATAGTGGTCATTGAGACCAGGAGGTGAGCAAGCATCCAGTCTCAGCTGCCATATTAACTCCTTGCGTTCCAAGTTGGATTCCCAATCACTTCCCCTCTCAGATACTGTAATGTGTTCTAATACCCAAAACTTAAAGCTAGCTTGGGGACAGTCTAAAGTATGTTTGTACAGAGCATTGGTCCCCTTTTCCTTAAAGATTTCATAAACATGTTCGTATATCCTTTAAGTTTTCTCTCCATCTTCCCAATATAATAGGAAGAACATGCTGTACAGAAGGCAGGGTAAACCACACCTTTGGTATTACAGGTAAAATAGCCAATTGCAGTTAATCTTTCACCAGTCCCCCTCACCACAAATTTGACCAAATTTGAAATGTAAGGGCATTGGTTACACATACCACACCTAAAGGTACCTTTTTAAATACTACTACTTTTTACCACTACCCTTTCAAATATTTTTTTTTAGATTGGCACCTCTTTTAAAGCTGAACTTAAGGGGTTTGGAAAAAATGTCTAAACTACTGGGCATATTGGAGAAAAGCTCCCAGTATTTCCTTTCCACATTAAGGACCTCCCTAGTCTCAAAATGATATTCAATCACAAAAATTATTTATTTTTTCAAATTTGGATACTTGCCCGTACCCCAATGGGTGGTATCACACATTGATTGTACCCCACTCAAAGGTTCCATGTTTGAACCCTCCTCATATTATATCAGGGGAACATACCTAGTACCCCCACATCAAAAACTTTCGGTTTGGCAGAATCCACCACAGCAAACGGGTAACCCCTGGCCATACATAAATCCTTAATGAATTCAAGTTCTTTAGCCAAGTCATCCTTCGAAGTGGTCATCTGAGCAGCCCTGACCATTTGCCCCTTTACTATATTTCTTTTTTGAAAATGGGGATGATTGCTACAGTAGTGCAAATATGAATTAGAGAAACACTCTTTCCTATAAAAGTTAGACACATATCTATTATTGACCATGACCTTTCTGATAGTCACATCCAAACAACGGGAGTTGGATAACCCAATGTTGTGTCCATAAACCAAAAAGTCAGAGCTGCTATTGATGTAACTAACAAAGTTCTTTATCTTGTTGGTAGACCCCTTCCAAACAATAAAAATATCATCCTAAAACCTTAAATAGGCTTGGAGATTCTCCTTAAATGGGGAAAGGAATACATACCTTTGTTCCCAGTGTAGTAGAACTATATTCACAAACACGGGGCCACAAGATGCCCCCATTGCCATCCCATCGACTTGTTTATAATAATCCCCCTGGAAGTATATAAAGTTGTTTTGGAGAACAACTTCCATATTCTCCAAAATCAATCTATGTTCCATAGGGGTCAGGAAATCAAACTCAATCAGAATTTCCTCAAATCAAGAAAGCCCTACTGTGTGTGGTATGACACTGAAAAGGTCCTTAATGTCAATAGTAAAATATTAAAAATCCACATTAAATTCAACTCCTGCCATCCTCACTAGAAAATCCCAGGAGTCGATCAGGATATGATGGTACAACCCGTAAAAAGGCTTAAGCTTATTATCAATATAAATAGCAAGTGGTTGAGTCTTAGAACCAGCTGAGGACACAATGGGCCGGGGGGGGGGGGCATCCACATCTTTGTGTACTTTTGGGATGCAAAAATCCCTGGAATTACAGGTTTGGGGGCACTAAAAAAATCAAACAATGATCTATCTATGGCCCCCTGTAATAAGTTGTCCTCTATCCACATATCAAGGTTAGAATATGCCAAGTTATTTTCATTTTTAGAAACTTGCACATACTTTGTGTCATCATTTAAAATATCAAACATCTTACTGTCCCCATTGCCACCCCATTGACTTGTTTATAATACTCCCCCCTGGAAGTATATAAAGTGTGGGTTTTAATATTTATTAGTATATATATATATATATATATATATATATATATATATATATATATATATATATATATATATATATTTCCTAAGATTATATTATACACTTTTTACGTACCCTATGTGATTTGAATGAAATTTATTTTATTATTATACCTGTGTAACCTTAAAGAATTGTATTAATTAATTAGTGAACTAATGGAGGGTCAATGTTTTCATGATGTAATTAATGATGTATTTAATTGGGAAATATTTAAGTTGATGCTTTTCTTTCCTTAGTATTCTGATGAAGTTCCCTGTGAGGAATAAAAGTGCTTAATCTGTGGATTTACGAATAAACTGTTGTATTATTGAACTTGGTGGTTATCAGCTATTATATAACTTTTTTGGTACAGGTGTACTGTGCTGTGTCTTTATTGGGACAGTGTGCCAGACTGAGTGATTTGGATTCTTTACATCTAAATATACTATATTATTTCCATACTGAAGACCATCAAAACTCAGAACAAATCTATTATTTTGTAAATATTCTATGAAATTAAAAACAAGCGCATGGCCACCTTGACAAATAGAAATTAAATCATCAATATGTCTAAAATAATGTACCACATACTTTCTAACAAATTCATGTTTGTATAAATGTTCTAATTCGAATAAAATCATTAACAAATTTGCATACATGGGGCAAAAGGTGCCCCTATTGCTGTACCTTGTAACTAGTGGTATATGTCATTATTAAATTAAAAAAAAATATTAACCAAGCAAAAATGTACTAATTCTACAATATAACTTGACATTGGACTACCCCATAGGAAATAGTGAAGAGCCTCTATCCCAAAAGTATGTTTAGTGTTGGCACACAAACTCGTCACATCTAATGTCATCCAGAACATTCCCTCAGTCCATTTCAAACCAGATATTTTATACAAAAAATCCGAGGTACCCCCAGTATAAGATGGTAACTTAGTTACAAAAGGGAATAAATATTTATGGAGTAACAGCCCAATATTGCCCAAAAGATATTTACAAGCAGACACAATAGGACACCCCAGAGGGTTAGAACAACTCTTATGAATTGTTGGTAAACAATAAAAGATGACCATCGTACATCCTTCACTATTAAATTTTCTCTCTATGTCACCTTTAGAGAGATCGTCTAGTCTATATATCCTTTTTTTAACAATTCACCATATTTTATTAAGGCTTCTCTATATGTTTCTATATTAACTTTTTCATAAACATTCCTATCTTTAAGATGTTCACAACACATCTTTAAATACTGTGTATAGTGCATAACTGCAATTTTACTACCCTTGTCAGAAGGTTTAGTTATCAACTCATCCTGGTTGCATAGTCCCCTGTAAAGAATTCCATTCCAACTTAGTTAAAATATATTGGACAGTATTTTTCTTTTTTTTATAAACTCTTTAAATGCAAAATCTACTGCATATTTTAACAAAGCTGAAAACATAGGTCTCAGTCTGTTAAGAGGCCAATGTGGAACACAGACCCTAGCAATGTGTGACAAACGGTCAAAACGTGGAACACCCTATTTTAGCATTGCGTGAAAACGCATCACTTCCAAGGGGCCTGGATGAAGTGGGCTTTCTGTCAGAAGTATTAATTTAGGGAATAATGTGCATGTGTGATGAGTGTAACTTATTTGAAAAGTTATAAAAGCAGGTTTGCTTCAATTTAAATGTTCTTCACAATAGTGCATGTCTCCTCATACAGTCTGTGTTCTGTCCCTCTTATCTACAATAAGTGTGAACCTTCAAGCAAACTTTTTTCAATTCAGGAAATCAACACTATACAGGATACCACACAGATGAAATCCGCTTTAACCATAACTGAGTTACCTTAGGCATAAAAGAAAGATTAATCCTAAGAGAAAACCCTTTTCTTGAAAAAAAAAAAACAGCAGGAAAGGGAAATATATAAGAGCTTGTAACTCTGAGACCCTTTCAGCAAAGGTCAAAGCCTCTAACAAACTGTCATGCATGTACAGAATGTTAAGGAAGTAAAAGAGGCAGTTTCCAAGGGGGAGAGACAGAGTTAACTATTCCTACATAATTCAGGTTCCTTTGAGATTTGACATTTTTCATGCATCTTCTCACTGCCAAAAAAGGAACTGTCCTGCATAACGAGGGACAAGTGGTAAACCTAAGCACTCTCCTACACTATGCTGAAGTCTGAAAGACAAGAATAGAAACTATCTTCCATATTTTCTGACACATCCTGTATGGAATCAAATTCACTTAAAAAAGACATTATTACTAACTTTCTTAGAAACAGAAAAAAATGCAATAAATGTAACTTGTGAACTAAACAAAAATATTCACATTTTAACACATGGCTTCTTGGAAAAACAGTAGGAATAAATTTTAAACCACAATTAAGCACTGCTATCTGATCATTAGTGAGAGTATAACCAGACAGATTAATAACTTGGGAACTAGAGGCACCATCCTGATACTCAGTAAGTCCAGAATTAACTAAACAAATGTCAATACTATTTACATCTTTTGTAAATTGCTGAAACTGTCCCTCTCTGTGTGCTGAATTGCATCTCTCATTGTCGGATCTCCCATGCTTCCCATCATTGTTGAAAGTCTGCTTACCAGTGTTTTGGGAATTCCAAAATTTCTGTTAAACTTTAGTGTTTCTTGAGATGGTGGGAGGGGAGGGAAACCATTAAGGATAGTGGTTATATGGTACATTCAGCATATTTAGAACTGTGCAAGGCCTTTTATACTATTTCCCATGCAGGCATTATTGACAGACTTTTTAAATTTTATTTCTTATTTTACTTTATAATTTGATGCTGTTGTTGTTGTTTTGTCTTTCGGCTTTTCCCGGTTAGGGGTCGCCACAGCGGAACTCCGGTCCGCTAATAATTGGCAGTAGATTTTTACGTGCCGAGTTGCCAGCCCTGATGCACAACCTTCAACGAAGGTACGCCCATTTACGCATGTCTCCACACAGAAGATGCTCTAGCTGATAACCAGTTAAATTAGCTGGTCTACTAACCCTTGTCAGTCTTGACACACATACAAGAGTATATTAAACCTAAGTAGAAAAGTACAGTAGAGTTTGGTACATAAATTCAATAGAAAATCATTGCCAGATGCATATAAGTACAGTAAAAATGTAGTGATTGAAATAAGTAAATCAATACTTATTAATATTGGCAAAATTGACTTAATTCATCACCTTGTGAAATACACAAAGCTTATTGTACCTAGTACGTCATATTGCAAGATAACATAATAGTTAAACATGAAAATGTTACATCAGTGTTATGCAGTAAGTGTTTTTATGTCCACATACATACAGATGGTTAGAGTACTTGCCCTAATAACTTGTCCATATTAGCCAATGTCTCAAAAAGAAGTGCACCGACTTTCATTCAGGAAATATTTCATACTCATTGAGTGTTTCTACAATTGCATGTTTTTTAATGTCTCCTGGTAGTTTATTCTAATCTTAAGAAAGTTTAAATTTGTATCCAATCAGTGTTTTCTTGACTATTTCAAAGGAATGAATTTTGTTCTATGATTAGGAGTAATCTTTTAATGGCAGGACAATAGCCAAGTGTTAGAATTTTAAATAACAAGAGGACAAAGTAGATATGTGTCTCTGTTAGTAAAAAGCAGCAGTGTGCCTTTTCATATAAAATGAAATGGTGACAGTTTGGATAAGCAAGGAGAGCAAATCTACCATTTTGCTTTCAAAAAAAAAACTAGATTTTTGTGCATTATGGATATCCCCTGGGTAGGTCACATGGTTCACTCATTTAGTAAACAAAGTGTTCTGTTTCATACCATATTGGTGACACAATCATCCAATCAGACACAGCCACACAGAATTTAGGCACTATTTTGACACTCATGTTATTCAAGGAACAGAAAACTGGTTATCGAACAGAACTCATATGGTTAGGTATCACTCTGAAAGCAAGAAAGTTGCTAATGGTGTTGAACCCTCTCCTATCTGGCATGTATTTCTCAGAACTTCAGGCTGACATGCCTGTGCTAAAGATATCTAAATTTGCAGGTGACTGTGAAATAGGTTGTTATTCAGTCTTCCAGTGAGCCATGGCTTCTCCAAACTGGGTAATTTATGTTAGCAATTGTTGCATGGATAAATGTTTCAAACTAAATGTGGAAACAAGTAGTATAGCTCAGGTTGGTAAATAAAACATATCCATTTCATATGACATAGGCAACACATTCCTCAAATCAGACACTGCCATTAGTAATTGGTACTTAACGTTTTATTATTATTATGCCTCTTAAGTAGTTGACAAGCCCTTTCATCTGTCTCATCTAATTTTAAAAAGCATTTTCTTAAGATTCAGAGATGTGTTAATGCAACTTTATTCATCTCTCACCAGCCCTGTTATTAAATACAATGCCCCTTTAGTCATATATTCCTCTAAAAATATCACTCACCTTTATAAACCTCTGAGTTTTTTAACTAAATGATCAATGGCCTAAGGGCACTCAGATGTCCAGACAGACTGATAACATAACCCTTTGTCTGTAGTCAGTCTCTTATAGACTCATAGGTTCATAGGTGTGTACTAGGCTAATGGCCCTGGAGCCTTTACAAGCCTAGCCCATAGGATTACCCTGTGATGATCTGTGACTTTTTTTTGTGAGAGGGATCTTGTAAACCAAACAAGCAACGCAGCTTTGTCTTACTTGTTCATATAAAATAATTTTCTCACATTTAAGCTGCATTACTCATTTTAGCCTAGTAACATCTCCACATCTGTCTGCAGTTAAATTCATCTAATGCATCTATGCATTTAATACAGCTTGTTCATATTTGCATTAATAATTTTAAAACCATGATGCATGTGTTCTGACTTTTGAAACTGTAGACATGATGGGAAGAAAGCAGCCCACATAACAAGTGCTGCAGGCATGTATCAATAAACAATATGATTTCAGCTGTAGGAGTGAATAATTTAAATGAAAAGCCAACCTCATAAGTAATAGTCTTGAAAATGCATGGTATAGGCTGAAATGATTGCTAGTACTATTTTATTATTTTTCTTAATAAAATATGCATGTTTACACTATCCTGTTTCCTTCTTTATATTTTTATTTCATTTGTGTCGATGTGAATGACAACTTTAGGACTGCATTTGTGTGTTTTTGAACCATAACAGAGAGAAAACAGTAGGGAAAAAAATGGTACTGGTTCCGTACCACACACTCGCGCCTATGGCCAGTGTAGAGTGTTCAATCCACTGATAGCATGTCTTTGGAATGCAGGAGGAAATCAGTGCACCAGGAGGAAACACACACAAACCCAGGGTGGACATGCAGACTCCACACAGAAGGCAGCCCAGCTGCGAATCGAACTAGGGAACCTCTTACTGTGAGGTGACAATGCTATCTGCTGTGCCACTATGCTAGGATGAGCTGCTTATGAGCTATTCATGGGCAGGAAAGCCATATATATTAAAGTAAAATTGGCTTCGTTTCTGATGTCACTCCAGATCTAGTACCTGAGAGCCTGGGAAGACATGATCAACAAACCACAATGGTTTGCCAGAGATAGCCTGCATCTGTCTCCCTAGAGCTTCACACATCTGGCAAAGGCTCATGCTTCCCCTAAAGTGCCTTTTTAGGCAATGCCATGAGGTCGAAACTACCAACATGAAAATTTCATCAAAAAAAATTAAAGGTCATTTTGCTAAATGCTAGGAATTTAAACATTAAACTGCATTCATTGAAAGAATTCTTAACCCTGGAAGATGCTGATATTTGTGCAGTCACAGAAACTTGGTTCACAGCCGCAGAGAGCACCTCAGCCATATCAGGTTACTCATCCTATCATACTTTCAGACCCTAAACCATGGGCAGCAAAGCAAAAGGAGGTGGAGTTGCAATATATATTAAAGACATACACACCTCCAGGCTGGTCAAACAGTATGACACACAAGAGACACTCCAGGTGCAGTTAACCATTGACAAGACCCCTATTCAAATTATAGCTAGCTACAGGGCTCTAACTCTCACTTAAGATGCCCACTCCACCTATCTGGACCTCTTCAAATCTATCAAGATTCAACTCTTTCCCTGATCCTGGGTGACTTTAACTATCCAACCATAGATTGGAAGAACTACTCATGCCAAAACACAAATGCCCAGCGATTCCTTGATTTCATCAATACAAATGCCTTGGACCAGCTGGTCAACACCCCCACAAGAGGTGATAATATCTTGGACTTGGTATTAACCAACATGAGTAACCACTGCAGCATCCCTACAGTGTCATCCACCCTGGTAAGATCCGACCACAAAGTGGTCACTTTCAAAGTTACCATCCCCCCCAGCTAGGGTCAAACAAAAAAACCTTCTCCAAAGCTTATTACAACCTCCTGAGGAAAGGCATAAACAGCTTCACAGTCCCCTCTCGTCCATGTGAATTGGCACATATGTCCAAACCAACACCAAAGTACTATATGAGCATTTATATAGCTGCATGGAATCAGGAATACCTATCAGGACAAAATCCTCCTCCTCTAGGAAGAGTAAACCTGTCTGGTGGAAATCTGCAATAAATAAACTCTATAAGAAAAGGAAAAAAATTGCTGTCCAGGACCAAGAGGGAACAAGTGCCTAATTGGAAGCAACCTCTCCTTAGCCTGAACAAGCAAATAAGAACACTAATGAAATCCTCCAAAGCAAAATTCGAGTCCAAACTGGCCACATGTACTAAAGGCAATCATAAGGCCTTTTTCACATATGTCCACAGTCTCAAAGGAAGTTTTTCCGACAGGTCAAGGGGGTGGTGATGGATAGCAGCTGTGCACCAATTTTTGCCAACCTTGTTATGTACCATTGGGAAACAATCTTTGTTTTGAGCACCACCTATAACGAATCTTGGTTAATATACCTTAGGTTTTTGGACGACCTTTTTATACTATGGAAGAGAGGTGAGATACACACAGAATTTTTAGATTTTCTTAATGGAATTTGTGAATACTTCAAATTCACTGGTAACAGTGGGAATTCTCATATTAACTATTTGGACGTCAAACTGAGTAAAGATGTAGGTTCCAATTGTTTTCAATCTTTTGTGTATAGAAAACCGACATTTTCAAACGACTACTTAGAGTTCACAAGCAGTCACCCCCTTTTTGTGAAAAGAAATATTGTAAAGGATCAGATGATCCGAGCTGTTAGAATGTGTTCTAACCTCGGCCTGGCAAAATCTGAAATCGAACGTTTGGTTAATATGTTTAGAGCTAGGGGATAGCCATTGGAATTTGTAAATAATATCAATGACCAAGTTATTAGTGAATGGGGTTTAAGATTCAGACCACTACTGGGTGTTACTGAGGTCAATGTTGATCAAGTCCAAGGGTACGGTAGGGACTTTTCACACTCAATGGTGTTAACGCATGGGGAAACTTCGTTTGGAGTTAAAAATATAATTAAAAATAATTGGGCCATGTTTAAAGGGAACCAGGAACTCTTGACTGTTATAGGTAGGGAACCCTCTTTTACATACAGGATCAATAGAAACTTAAAAAGTTTATTGGAAAACCATGTTTCAGTTAAAAAAGGAAATACAAAAGGGACAACCAAATGTGGGGCTTGTGATTACTGTAAATATATAGTAGGTACCCCTACGGTCCATTTGGGACCCCACAACATTGAAGTTAAATTTTGGGCAGGTACTTGTATAACAACTGGTTTGGTGTACCTTGCCATATGCCAAGCTTGTGGTTATTTTTATGTAGGGAAGACCAAAAGGAAGTTGAATAGGAGAATTTACAAGCACTTATACAGTATCACAAAGAAAGATGAAAACAATGCACTATTTAAACATGTCAATATGAATCCTGATCACTCCTTTCTTTTTGGTATCTTAGATGTAGTTAGCAAAGATATCAGGGGGGGTGACTGGACTAATAAATTGCTTAGAGCTGAAACAAGATGGCAGTTTAGATTGAACGCTACTGTAGCCCCAGGAATCAATGATCACATTAGTATAAGACCTGAATTAAAGTATAGGACATCTAGACTTTAACTTTTTCTGGTTTCACCTCTAATAATTTTTTAAATCATTCATTTAAATATATTGTTTGTTTGCAGTATAATTTATTGTGACAAATGTTTTGTTCACCAACTGGATCTGTTAGTATTAAAAATTTAGGATTGTTTGTTAGTCATAGGTTTCATGTCAAACAGGTATTTCCACTTTAAGAACTCGTTTACAGCAATTAATGGGGATGAGTGCAAGTATATAAGTGTTGAATTTTATTTCTCATTGTTCAGATGAAGTCTTATGACGGAAGCGCTTGACCTTTTTTATCTGGAGTGCATTTTACTGTGGCTTTGTGACTTTTTTGTACTGTGTATTTTTACACATTAAATGTTGGATTTTACATCTTGGTCGTAGGATTATTGGCTACAGAGGGGTATATTTTTTATCTTATTAGCCTGATCTGCATGACCATGCAGTAGATTAGCATGGACCTCATTAACAAGGACATTGGCAACCTCCAAACACTTGATTCCACACAGTGTGGTTCCTGCAAGGGGAGGTCATGCCTGTTAAATTTGGTTGACTTCTTTGAGACAGTCACCAAAGCCATGGACGAGGGGAAGATGGTGCACACTGCCTATTTTGACCTGTCCAAAGCCTTCAACACTATTCCCCACTTGGGTATGATTGATAAACTCTCTCAACTAGGCATCAATCTGTATGTTACCAGATGGGTAGCAAACTGGCTCATTGATAGAACCCACCTAGTCAAAATAGGGGAAGCCACCTCAAGCAGTAGACCTGTAATGAGTGGTGTACCCCAGGGATCAGTCTTGGGGCCTCCATTGTTTGGGATATAATCTTCTGGGTGACCAAGGTTGCAGATGACTGCAAGCTGGGTGCTGTCATCAATTCCCCTAGTGATGTGGAGATCCTCCAAGAGGGTCTCACCCAAAAAAATGGGTGGTGCCTGAAACATGGCCTCAAACTGAGTGCCAAAAAATGCATCATCATCTCTTTTAGAAAGAGTGACATTCCTCACAAATTATCATATTAATAACAAGGTCTTAAGCATCAATCAGTTGTGAGGGACTTTGGCATCCAGGTTGATAGCAAACCAACTTTTGACCACCATATTGCCTGCATTGTACGGAAAGCTTTCTACATGGCCCACCTCATTAGTAAGGGTATCTCATCCAGGGCCAAGGAGGTCATAACATCCCTGCATTCTTCCCTTATAAGACCCATTATTGAGTACAATACCCCTTTCAGCATGTACCTCACAAAGTGCATGCAGCAGCTGGAGAGACCACAGAGGTTCCTGACCAGGAGAATCCAGGGCCTCAAACAACGACCCTACACAGATAGGCTAAAAGCCTTGTCCCTCTACTCAGTCTCATACAGACTCCTCAGTGGTGAACTCTGTCTGGCTCTGGCATGCTGTATAACCGCAAGTCAAGCTCCATTCGAGTAACCTGCACGTGTGACCTCATCCTGGTCTGTGACATCAGTAGGACTTGGTGGTGGGACAGATTTGTGTCCCAGGGACTCCCCCCATCTGTGGAATAGACTCCCTCTCCACATCAAGCAGAGCACCTCATTATCCCTTTTTAAGTGCAACCTGGATAACTGGATGGGAAACAGAAAATATACCCCTGTGATTCCACCTGTGTCCCTGCTGGACAGGGGCTTTGGGTGCTGACTTGTAGGAACACGTGCTAAATTCTTGTCTAGGCTTGTAAGGGCCTCAGGGCCAATAGCCTCATAACTTAATGGCTTTAACAAATGTGAAATATATTAACATGTGAATTGTTCTTTTTCTTTAGCAGTAACACTAGTTGCAAGTTCAGTGGTACAGATGGTTTTAGCAGCTTACCTACTAGCACTCTTATATACTGTGTGCATTGAAAAATATTATTTGCAGGCTGCAACTCCACACAGCAGAAGAGAGATAATTTTATGCAGAAAGATGGGGAAACCAGCGACTTTTAAGACTTGAGTGGAAGGGGCAATCTTGCAAGCCCTGAGCAGCTATGCTCCTGAGTGTGTGCTGGTGAGGGAATGTTATTTCACCTAGCTTTCTTTCACTGACACCCATTCTAGTCATCACAAATTATTACATGTAATTAGTTTGACTGTACTTTGTGTGCCAGAATTGTGCAGACTAAACTTCACATTTGCTATTATCAAACATTGCAACAGTTGTAACTTCAAGGTTGCTGAACTGTACAGCAGGGGCTATTCTGTAACTACCCTCACCAGACTAAATGACCCGACAGTTTGTTTAGTTATAATTCTGGGAATAGAAAATGTGCACAGACGCTTGCTGTCATGTAAAAGTTTTTCTTTTCTATGAGCCAGGTTATAGTATAGAATATATCAGCAAATAAGAACAATGTACAGGTGATAATGTGTACCTAAATAGTATGGTTGATCTTATTGTTCTTTCTCATGCAGTATGTACAGGAGGAAAAAAATATATAGTTACCACTGCTTACACCAAGTACAGCAAGAGAACAGGTACAGCAACCTGCAGGATACAATGATGTCACCGAAGAATGATTTCTGCTATAATTAAGCATTATGTAGTTGATTATAAACAGCTCCCTGCTGTTTTTTCTTTTGTCACAGTTGTAAAACCATAATTGGGGCAAACCCTCCCCCACATAAACACTTGACAAATGGTCCTAGATCGAGGAGTAATGGTTGTGCTACAATCACCAAAGTATACCTATAGTAGAATTAGGTTTGTGTTTTGTGAGCATTTGTACTTTGATGCTATGTGCAATTGATGAATGTGCAGTCCAGTTACATTGGAAAGATGACCTGTATGTCGATGCCTATGTGCAGATAAAAGCTGTTATAATATATATATATATGTATATATATATATATATACAGAGGGAGAAAATCATAGAATGAACATATTGTCATGAGCAAAATGACTGGAAAACTTTGCTGAAGGCTTATTTATGAAGATAATTTCAATGAATGTGACAAAAATACATATATTACAAATGAAGTTATAATAACAGAGAGAGACAGCACAGTGAAATGAACACCAGCTAAAACAAAAGTGACACAGATTGATTGCAGTAGCCTTAATAACATATGTATGGGATGATCAATAAACAATAATCCATTACATCACTAGAAAATGTAAATTTACTTGCAACAGTATATCTGTACGGTACAGGATGATGTATTCTGAACAATCTGCTGAATTCCTGAAGAGATGTGCGCATCTACATCTGTCATTATCAAAAGAGGATGTCGTCAATAATGCTACCACGACACTTTATACCCAACTATGCAAATAACTACAAAATCTGACACAAGTGGGGGGGGGGGCAAAGCTCCCAAACACTCCCCTTAAAACATATTCACCTACACTGCACAACAACTACAAGAAATCCCACTCCACAAGGGGGGAGCCACCACGGACCCCGGGAACTACCGCTCAATTAGCCTGACGAGCCTGGTCTGCAAGGCCATGGAACCTATCATCATGAAACTTATAAACAAAGACACTGGTAATCTCCAAACTCTGGACTCCACCCAGTTTGGGTTTGTAAAAGGCAGATCATGTCTCCTAAACCTGATAGACTTCTTTAAAGCAGTCACCAAAGCCATAGACAAGGGTAAGGTGGTTCACACAGCCTATCTAGATCTTGCCAAGGCTTTCAACACCATCCCCCACTATGTTGGAATTATAGATAAACTCACTAAACTAGGTATAAATCCCTATGTCACAAGATAGGTTGCCAACTGGCTCACTGACAGAACCCACACTGTGAAAGTAGCAGACTCCAAATCCGACTTCAGACCAGTGACAAGTGGAGTACCACAGGGTTCAGTCCTGGGTCCTCTCCTGTTTGGTATCCACTTCTCTGAAGTACAGGTTAACACAGAAGGTCTTTGGCTAACAAAGTTCGCAGATGACTGCAAACTAGGAGCCATAATCGAAACTCCTAACAATGTGGACATCCTACAAAAGGGCCTCACTGAGACAGATGCCTGGTGTCAAAGCCGTGGCCTCAAGCTCAATGCCAAAAATTGCATTGTCATCCCCTTTGGTAAAAACTCTGTACCCATGAACTACAACATAGGTGGTAGTATACTTAACACTGAAAGTGTGATAAGAGACCTTGGGACACAGGTGGACAGTAGTCTCTCCTTTGATAATCACATTGCCACAGTAGTCTGGAAATCCTTCTACATGGCACACCTCATCACAAAAGGTTTCTCATCCAGAAAAAAAGAGGTCATTGTTCCCCTCTACTCATCACTCATTAGACCCATTATAGAGTACAATGCCCCTTTTGGTATGTACCTCACAAGACATCTACAACAACTGGAAAGGCCGCAGAAATACCTCACAAAGAGGATTACCAGCCTCAAACAGATGCCCTACGCCAGTGGCGGCTGGTGACTTCAAATCACAGGGGGGCTGCAGGAGACGCTGAATGGGCGGGGTCAAAGGGAAGGGGTGTGGTCAACCATAAAGGGGAGGAGCTATGCACAAAACCACAAAAAACTAACTTTAATTAAATACGCTGCCCTGGGTGGCAAACCATCATTATGAAAGTCCAATCAAGACAAAAATAAGTGTAGAAGAATAAAAATATTTCAATGCATTGGCTGCATGACAGCTTACTTAATATCTAGATGGAAACAAAAGGTTGTGAGGCATGAAAAAATAAATTACTTTTTAAATACATTACTGGAATGCCAGTCAAAATCAAGTATAAGAAAAACCAGAAGCACTCAACTCAAACTACTTCTCCTTGCACTGCAGTTCTAATTATAATATATTCAGCTTTATTAAAGTACCAAGCAACATGCTGAAAGTAGAAATCTATGTGATGCCCCACTTGTAAAAATGTTTCTTATCCAAAAGACCTGCTGCCTGACAACGTTTCATGGGGAAAACATGATAAAAGTAAAAATGAAAAGCAAACAAGAAACAAGCTCAAGATACATTGCTTAAAGGATTACTGTACAGGTTATGGACCACACATGATTGGCATTCTGTTTAGTTTACGGGTAAAGCCTGTAGAGATGACTGGAAGTCTCCAACAAGTGTAATGAGCTTTTTAAAATAATGGAATCCTGTCCTTTAATACCCAAGGCTTATACATTATCTAGTCAAGTATTCTCTGCATGGCAACAACAGAAAGGCTTTCAATGTTGGCAATTCTTTAACAGTATGCTTATTAAAGCTTACTTGCATCTTACGATGTCAGACAAGCTTACCTTATGGTCATTAAAGCATTGCTACTTAAACACAGAGCAACAGGCACTTTGAGTAATAAGCATAAATCAACAGTACAAAAATATGACAGAAACCAGACCATTCTGCAAAATCAAGGACAGATGAAAAGCCACTGTAGTACTTATGCAGTGTGTCCTCCCCATCCAAGGTAGATACAACTACTCCTTGCCTTGCTTGGACACATCCAGAGTCACTACATGGGGAGTGGGGTGCAACAAGCATGTCACAATTTGAAATCTCTCTGGCTGACTGTGATGGCCCTGACACATTTGTCATACCTCTCAACTTCAAGAGCAAGAAATCTGGACAAAGCCATACACAGAAGTGGGACAAAGGCACAACAAGAAGGACAATTTTTAAATATTGCTCTAATAAACTTAGAAAGATAATAGAATAGGTCTTGCATTAGTATGAATTTTCTGAAGGGTATAAAATCTGAAACTCAAATGTCTGTCATTTTCTAACTTCAGTCTTTAGTGATTTGTCACTAATTTGCCAAAAACACAATTTTATGAAAAATGGACCAAAAATGTGATGCAAAAATATAAAATAGACACACAATACAGCTTCTACCTGTCAAAGAAGGGACACTTTAATATTAGTACTGCTACCTTGAGCAGCTGACAAAATAAAAGAATCTACATGCATTTCAAGTAATCTATAACTTTGATTATTACAGTTATTTCTTAATTGTAAACCCTCCATGTTTTCTTCCAAAATTGCTAATTTGGAGGGATTATTAGGGGAAGAGCAACATTTTGAGCCAAAAATTGGGGACAGTTGAGAGGTTGGCTATGCCTAATTCTATAAAGCAATTTATTTGCATGTACCTCTCAACCTGTTAATGCAGTAAATCTGAACAAGGCCAAATATATTGGGGGCACATATAAACAGTACTAAAATTGCTCTTGTATAAATTGAGACAGTTGATAGAACGGCTCTTACTTTAACATGCATTTTATGAAGGTTATGAAGTCTGAAACTTATTATTTAGTGACTTCTGGCAAATCATTTAGGAATTAAAACTACAAATTTTATGAACAACAAACCAAAAATAAGAAGCAAAATCTATTCATTCTTTGAAAATCTGGACAGTTGGGAGGTATAGTTCAGCTGGGCCTGTCTGAGTTTGCTGCCCTTCCCCTGACAAAATAATGGTTGAACTGGAGCCTCTGCAGCCATTCCAATTAACCATTACTTGGCTATTTCACTCCATTTACCATAAACACTAATGTGCATACTGCTTTACTTCAATGATTGGACTTCATTTGAAAGTTTTATTTTGTATTTTACAGCACAAACATTAAGTAATCTGTTAAACAAAGCAATGCAGTCTCACAATGAAAACTTAGCATTAAAACTTCTCTGCCCTTGAAACTCACATTCATTGAAACCCACATTCAAAGAAAATACATTTTGCCAGTGGCAGATAAAGATTAATTTTGGGCTGTTTTCAATCATAGGCCCCTTGCATATGAAACATACATGTGCTCTTTGATACACCTTCCTCATTGTACTAAAATTATATTCCTTGTACAATACAGTACACTTGTTAGAGGGTGTTTTAAATTTGTTTTGAACATTTTTCCAGTAAGCAATGAAACAAAACATATGCACCCATAATGGCAAAACTGCCCAGTTGAGAACATTTATCATAAAAAGTCTACTCAGACTTCCACAGTCCACCATTATTAGTAAATATACACAATTCTACAGTCCACCATTATTAGTAAATATGCACAATTCCACAGTCCACCATTATTAGTAAATATGCACAATTCTACAGTCCACCATTATCAGTAAATATGCACAATTCTACAGTGCACCTTTATCAGTAAATATGCACAATTCTACAGTCCATATTCAGTGAATTCAGTTCTTGCCATAGCTGTCAACCTTAGCACAAAAACCTGGACGAAGCCAATAATGGGGAATACAGTCCCAAAAATAGGGACAAATTTAAAATATTCATCTTATAAACTTAGAAAATTGCTAGAAAAAAGGTTGTGCTACTATGTATTCTGAAGAACATGAAGTTTGAAATTCAAATGCCGGTCAATTCTACTGCGGACAGAACAAAACAATTTTCAGCAGAGACGAGGGATTAATACTGCAGACACGTCTTTGTAAAATGGCAGGGCATCAGAGCAAATCCACACAAACACAGGCAGGAGATGCAGACTCCAAACAGAAGCCACCCCAACCAAGAATCAAACCAGAAAACCTATAGCTGTGAGGCAACAATACTACCACCGCACCATCAATTATGCAAGGAATTAAACATTCAGAAACCTGAAGTCTGAAATTCAAATGCCTGTCAATTTTACTGCGGACAGAACAAAACCAATTTTCAGCAGGGATTAAAACTGCAGACACGTCTTTGTAAAATGGCAGGGCACCAGAGCAAATCCACACAAACACATGGAGGAGATGCAGACTCCACACAGAAGCCACCCCAACCAAGAATCAAACCAGAAAACCTATAGCTGTGAGGCAACAATACTACCACTGCACCATCAAATCTGCAAGGAATCAAACATTCAGAAACCTGAAGTCTGAAATTCAAATGCCTGTCAAATTTACTGCGGACAGAACAAAAACAATTTTCAGCAGAGACGCAGGGATTAAAACTGCAGACACATCTTTGTAAAATGGCAGGGCACCAGAGCAAATCCACACAAACACAGGCAGGAGATGCAGACTCACACAGAAGCCACCCCAACCAAGAATCAAACCAGAAAACCTATAGCTGTGAGGCAACAATACTACCACTGCACCATCAAATCTGCAAGGAATTAAACATTCAGAAACCTGAAGTCTGAAATTCAAATGCCTGTCAAATTTACTGCGGACAGAACAAAACAATTTTCAGCAGAGGCAGGGATTAAAACTGCAGACACATCTTTGTAAAATGGCAGGGCACCAGAGCAAATCCACACAAACACAGGCAGGAGATGCAGACTCCACACAGAAGCCACCCCAACCAAGAATCAAACCAGAAAACCTATAGCTGTGAGGCAACAATACTACCACTGCACCATCAAATCTGCAAGGAATTAAACATTCAGAAACCTGAAGTCTGAAATTCAAATGCCTGTCAAATTTACTGCGGACAGAACAAAAACAATTTTCAGCAGAGACGCAGGGATTAAAACTGCAGACACATCTTTGTAAAATGGCAGGGCACCAGAGCAAATCCACACAAACACAGGCAGGAGATGCAGACTCCACACAGAAGCCACCCCAACCAAGAATCAAACCAGAAAACCTATAGCTGTGAGGCAACAATACTACCACTGCACCATCAAATCTGCAAGGAATTAAACATTCAGAAACCTGAAGTCTGAAATTCAAATGCCTGTCAAATTTACTGCGGACAGAACAAAAACAATTTTCAGCAGAGACGCAGGGATTAAAACTGCAGACACATCTTTGTAAAATGGCAGGGCACCAGAGCAAATCCACACAAACACAGGCAGGAGATGCAGACTCCACACAGAAGCCACCCCAACCAAGAATCAAACCAGAAAACCTATAGCTGTGAGGCAACAATACTACCACTGCACCATCAAATCTGCAAGGAATTAAACATTCAGAAACCTGAAGTCTGAAATTCAAATGCCTGTCAAATTTACTGCGGACAGAACAAAACAATTTTCAGCAGAGGCAGGGATTAAAACTGCAGACACATCTTTGTAAAATGGCAGGGCACCAGAGCAAATCCACACAAACACAGGCAGGAGATGCAGACTCACACAGAAGCCACCCCAACCAAGAATCAAACCAGAAAACCTATAGCTGTGAGGCAACAATACTACCACTGCACCATCAAATCTGCAAGGAATTAAACATTCAGAAACCTGAAGTCTGAAATTCAAATGCCTGTCAAATTTACTGCGGACAGAACAAAACAATTTTCAGCAGAGACGCAGGGATTAAAACTGCAGACACATCTTTGTAAAATGGCAGGGCACCAGAGCAAATCCACACAAACACAGGCAGGAGATGCAGACTCCACACAGAAGCCACCCCAACCAAGAATCAAACCAGAAAACCTATAGCTGTGAGGCAACAATACTACCACTGCACCATCAAATCTGCAAGGAATTAAACATTCAGAAACCTGAAGTCTGAAATTCAAATGCCTGTCAAATTTACTGCGGACAGAACAAAAACAATTTTCAGCAGAGACGCAGGGATTAAAACTGCAGACACATCTTTGTAAAATGGCAGGGCACCAGAGCAAATCCACACAAACACAGGCAGGAGATGCAGACTCCACACAGAAGCCACCCCAACCAAGAATCAAACCAGAAAACCTATAGCTGTGAGGCAACAATACTACCACTGCACCATCAAATCTGCAAGGAATTAAACATTCAGAAACCTGAAGTCTGAAATTCAAATGCCTGTCAAATTTACTGCGGACAGAACAAAAACAATTTTCAGCAGAGACGAGGGATTAAAACTGCAGACACATCTTTGTAAAATGGCAGGGCACCAGAGCAAATCCACACAAACACAGGCAGGAGATGCAGACTCCACACAGAAGCCACCCCAACCAAGAATCAAACCAGAAAACCTATAGCTGTGAGGCAACAATACTACCACTGCACCATCAAATCTGCAAGGAATTAAACATTCAGAAACCTGAAGTCTGAAATTCAAATGCCTGTCAAATTTACTGGACAGAACAAAAACAATTTTCAGCAGAGGCAGGGATTAAAACTGCAGACACATCTTTGTAAAATGGCAGGGCACCAGAGCAAATCCACACAAACACAGGCAGGAGATGCAGACTCCACACAGAAGCCACCCCAACCAAGAATCAAACCAGAAAACCTATAGCTGTGAGGCAACAATACTACCACTGCACCATCAAATACGCAGGGAATTAAACATTCAGAAACCCTTAAGTCTGAAATTCAAATGCCTATCAATTTTATTTAACATTTTTAATCAGGACAGTCTGACTTGGAACAAATAAACAAATTTTCAGCGGAGGCCCAGGAAGAAATAATGCAGACATGTCTTTGTAACATGGGAGGGCACAAAAGCAAACCCACACAAACACAGGGAGAAGATACAGACCCCACAAAGAAGGAACCCCAGCCAAGAATCAAACCCAAGAACCTGCAGCTGTGAGGCAACAATGCTACTACTACACCATCAAATATCAAGCATTACAACATTTACAAACCACAGATATTATGAGGAACAGATCAGATCAAATATGAGGTAAAAATCTGAAATTTTTTTACAAATGGTGGTGGGTAGGGAACTCAAGTCTTTAACACCTGCATACAGGGTACAGGGTTCAAGCCTGAGGCATTCCCTACCACACCACCATAAGCACCTGGGGCATTTTCACACACACACACACACACTCCAGTAAAGCACAAGCACCATACACAAACTCCAGTAAAGCACAAGCACCATACACAAAGAAAAATAAACATTGTAAATTGAAAGGCACCTTACCTGAATGAATACATCCAGAGTTAACGTCCGTACATCCTTCCCGCGCAATACTGAAGACCCGCGAGATCCACATGCTCCTTCCCGACGCCGACGAGATCCCTGAGGCACTGTCCCGAGTCCCTGCTGCTCCTCTTGCAGTCCGGACGCGTCCCATAATCCTGGCGGGTCTGTGCACTGTAAAAGTGCACAGACGCTCTGTGTCCCCTATGGGGACGGCCGGGCTGCCCTGAGCATGCGCATAGACCGATAAGCCGGGACTCGGTCTATGCGCTTTAAAAAAAATATTTTTTTTATTTTTTCATTTCTTTTTCTTTCTTTTTTTCTTTTTGAGGGGGCTGCAGTCCGGCAGCCCTATGCCACGAGCCGCCCCTGCCCTACGCAGATCGTCTCAAAAAACTCCAGCTTTACTCCATCACATATCACCTAGTCAGAGGTGATCTCTGCCTAGCATACAAAGTTATGTCAAACGCAGAGCTGTTGGACATGCTCCACTTAAAGAAATCCCAATTCCTCCTTGCTACACGCTCTAGGGACCTAAACCTTGTCACCACAATAAACAGAACATGCCGGAGGGATAGATTCCTGTCCCAGAGACTTCCCATACTCTGGAATAAACTACCTATCTATATCAAGCAAAGCTCCTCATTAGCACTCTTCAAGAAAAATCTTGATGATTGGATGGGAAATAGGAAATTCACCCTGGGGATCACCTCTGTGGCTCTCCTCGACAGTGGCACAGGAAAATAATTTTCTTGGGTGGCAAAAGCCACGGAACCTTTTTGACTGGGCTTGTATAGGCCCCAGGACCGATAGCCTAGTACCTACCTATGAACCTATGAACCTGTGAACTTTAGCAATCCTATCAAATATTAGGGTTTTGTAACACTATCTTTAACAATTGCACATTCAATCATCTGTATGACAAAATTATACAACCATATTCCTATTCAATGAATTGTATTTGATCAACGGCACGACCACCATATACATATAAATATCTCTCTCTCTCTCTCTCTCTCTATATATATATATATATATATATATACACTCACACGCACACACACACACACACACACAGATATATATATATATATATATATATATATATATATATATATATATATATATATATATATATATATATATATATATATATATATATATATATATATATATATTTATATATATATATATATATATATAATATATATAATATGGACCAACACTAAATGCTTGAAAATGTATCACAGTGAAATATTTGCATGAGATAGTGGTCAAAGGTAAGGCTACTGTCTATGTGCATACCCAGATCCCTGACAACTGGGTTGACTCTCAGGGATGTATTATCAACATGGTAATTAGCCAGGATGGTTGACTTCCCAAAGGGTACAATTATGCATTTCTTAGAACTGAGTTTAAGACCATGGTTTTGGCACGATTTGTTAGTCAGAGAAAGGCCTTCTTGAAGAAAGTCATTTAAGCGTATAACATATTGTTGCAATATATGCATTACTTAATGCATTGTAATGGAGTTTCTCCATCTGTAAAATGTGTGGTTTGGAGCCTTCTACTGTACATAGTATAACTAAAAATATCATTGGCACAGAGAGTAAAGGCTGCCTGTTCTATTTTGGGCAACATTTATGGAGGAAACTTCAGTTTTGCAGTCTAACAGCTATGTACGACAGACATATGAAACTTTAGATTCTAGTGAAGGAAGTTGTAGTTTGGCTTTTTTATCTGAAGACATTTTGACAGTGTACTGTAGAATTAAAGGTGATTTTCCTGAATAATCTGCCTCTTTTTAAAATATTTTAAGGTAGTTTATCTGCTTAGAAAGCACCAGATGTTTCTTACCCATGGACATGTCACTCCCTGTTTTTCTCCAATATTCCCTTTGAAGTTTTGCAATGTTTTCAAACTGAATATGTGTAATTTTCATAGAATTCCAAGTTAGTGGAGTCTTGGCACAGATGTCTGAAATCACTGTTGGGTCACTGGATTGTACATGTGTAATGTCCGTCTTAGTGCAATAGCAGAATCAGGTAGATGAGAAGAGGGTACATCTGTGTGCTAGAATTCCTCTCATCATAAAAAGAAAAAAGTTGTGATGTCCTGATGACCAGTTCTGGCAAGTATTTGCTAATTAGATATCTTATGATGAGCAACACTTTTTAAAAGCTGTTGCTTTAAATCTGTGCATGTAGGTCTGCTACCCAATATAGCAGTGCTAGTGTTTAAACATTTGCCTCTCTGCTATGCTGGAGCATGTCACTCTAATTTTATTTTGCTTTTGTAATCTTACGCATTATTTTGAATGTGACAAATGCTAGAGGAAAGATGTTTATTTGCTTTACATTATGTGCTTCTCAGTGTAAAAGGCTAATTTGGGAAGTGGTAACACATGATTTACTGTGCTTGGAGTGCTTTATCATGGAATGACAGTGGTAGTCTATTTAATTTTTGGATGGGGGTCTGTGCTGTCTGCGGTATTTTCAAGATACTTAGTTTCACTTTAACAGTGTTTTGAGCTGTTAGTTTCACTTTAACAGTGTTTTGAGCTGCAGCTGGCTCAGTGATTTGAATGTGAAGAATAGAAGTTCAGTATTACCTTAATTCCATCGAAGTACATACATCCAGTCTGCAGGACACTGACTACGGTAGCAGGTCTTTGAGTTGGTTCACATAGGGCATGTTATTTAAGCTCATACACTTTTAGTAAGGTTTCTCTGTTGGCATTCCAGTTGTTGCATGTGTCTAGACAGATGCATACAAAAGGGAACATTATATTTTGGACTCACTTTGTGCTTTTCAGAATGCATATTCCTTTCAAAACTGTGTGCAACTCACATGAATGATACTAATGTTCATAACTCAGACTTTGAAGATGGAATAGTCTGTACCTGTTCTCCATGACACAGTCAAAGCAAGTATACCATTCCACTTCTCTTTTCTGGAGTAGAATATGTTACAAAAGAAAAAAAAGAGAAAGAACGAAAAAGAAAGAAAGCTGACCAAATGATTTGCCATCAATAAACAGGAAGCACATCAGGCCTGGGTAAAAAGTTACTATGCATCTCTGTAGAGGTGCTTCCCTTTACATTATGAGAGAGGCTATAGCCTTTAAAGCATTTATATGTTAACTATCCAGCAAATATGTACAGACTACATTATTTACAATGTTGTGGTATCCTATTATTTGTGGTTCTGATTTTTACTAGTGTGTTTGGAATGAAAGATTTATCCTTCTCTTACTTATGTGTTATTAAAATTGACATTAGCACACTAGGTTATGTACAAATAGATGAAATACAAGAAAGTTCCGCAACAATTATCTTTCTCATTAGTCCTGGGCAATGTGACTAACGCATCAGCCTAGCATTACCTACTTGTGCACCTGTGACTGAAAGACTACAATGGTTAAAGTATCTTCAGTAAAATAAGATGAGCCAGAAATGTGTGTGTGTGTGTGTGCGTGTGCATGTGTGCGTGTGTGTGTGTGTGTGTGTGTGTGTGTGTGTGTGTGTGTGTGTGTGTGTGTGTGTAAAATATAGTAAAGGCCATATTAGAAATATTAGAAGTCAGCACATGAGCAGCAGAAGCAATCAAGCCCTCACCTGTAGCTTCCAGTATTTTCTGGAATTGTAATGGTGGAGTGGAAATCAGTATATTAGACATGAGCCAACAAAAGGCATTATTTGACAGTTTCTGTGTATGTTCATTCAAAATGCTTTCATATTTCTGGTTTTGAATTAAAGAAACTTAAACCACCTGGTCATCTCTCATTTGATGTTTATAATGTTAATTCTGCAAATAGATATACTGTTTCATATTTTTATAAACGTCACCAAAAGAACACAGAAATGGATATTTCTGACATGTGAATGTTCAGGTCTGGGCTGAAGAAAAGTCCTGTTGACATTATATTTATAGAAAAGTGTTTGTGAAAGATGTAGTGAAAGATCACTCTGTCATAGACTGCTAATCTCTTTGGAACAAGCCTTCAGTATATATGTCTGCAGTCTGTTTCCGTTTCCTTACATTTAAATGTATATTTGTTCATCTCCTTATACATCTAATCTAATAAATATGTGTACGGTTTGCCTGCTTCCTTTCACTCCTTTCACATCATTATCAACTTTTTCGGCTCTTTTGCTTTCAGTGGTCCCTATAATTGTCTACAACTTTAATTTAATACAGGGTAACTGTGTCTGTACTGCAGTTATTGAGCAAACAGGGCCTTCTTTGTATGTTCTGCAATTGTCTTTGTATTTTCCTTTATATACTATTTTATTACTGTTACTCTTGCTGTTACTGTATATTGTGTATGTAACCTGGCCTTAGCCTCTAAGTATTCTTGCTGTGGTCAGTGCTCTACCCTGGTCAATTAAAGGTATATAAAAATGTATATATGTCTATACACATTCTAGAAAAGCTGAATAAATTGCGAATAAACCCCTATGTTACCAGATGGATTGCCAAATTGCTCACAGATGGGATGCCGGAAATCAAAATAGGGGAAGTTACCTCCACAAAGAGACCAGTCACCAGTGTAGTCCCCTAGAGCTCTGTGCTCGGACTTTTCTTGCTTCTACTGCTCTGAAGCAAAAAACAATGCCAAAGGGCTCTGACTGACCTTGTTTACCTTTTACTGCTAGCTAGGAACAGTTATTGAATCCACTAAAGACATAGCCATCCTACAGAAAGGTTTGAACCAAATAAATAACTGGTTCCAAAAATCATGGACTGAAACTAAATACCAAAAGATACATTGTGTCCTTTTGTCTACCCCAGAGAACTACCACATTTACAACATAGCCTTATGAGTTGACCCACTTGTTTGGAATTTGAGAACTTATGTGGACAGTGACTTAACATTTAACCAACATGTGTCCATTGTCTTAAGAATATCCTTCTATATTGCACAGCTTATAAACAAAGGGATTGTGTATAGATCTAGGGATGTCATTGCCCACTTTTACTCAGTCCTCAGTAGGCTAATCGTTGAGTATAATCCCCCTTTGGCATGTATGTGTCTAGGCACATGCAACAACTGGAACAACCACAGAGATACCTTATTGAATTGATACACATTCTAAACAATATGCTCTACATGGACTAACTAAGTCCTGCCACTAAACTCAGAATCCTATAGACTGTTAAAAGGTGACCTATGTCTGGCATACAAGGCATCCTCTGATCAAATATTGATAGATTTAATGAACATCATCAAGTCAAAATGGCATCAGAAATGCACAGTGTAGGGATCTAAAGCTCTTCTGCAAAATCAACAGAATGGCTTGGAAGGACAGGTATATGTTGCAGAGGATATTGCTGCACTGGAACAGAGTTCCTATCTATGTAAAGCAAAGCTCATCTCCGTCCATATTCAAATATAACTTGGATCTATGGATGGGAACCAGAAAATTTACCTGAGGACTGTCCCCTGTACTACTAATGGACACAAAGTATCCACACAATATATGGAATCCACACAAAGTGGAGAAATATGTATGGCCGCAACACATTCAAAAATTTACTCCATTAACCATGTAAGTCTCACAAATTTAACAAAGTGCAGGTAATTGAATTGGTGATCATTATCCACCATGCTACCATACGTATTGTATCTTTCTGCAGTCTGCAGCTAACACCACTTCTCATTTCCACCACAGTCACTGCTGGGCACTCCAATTAGATCTCCAATCAATCTTATTTTACACAGAATAATATTTTTTCCTCTTTTCATTTCTAGTAAGGTATCTTTACTAGTTAGAGTATCTGAACTGTATTCATAACTTTAAAGAAAGCACCTCTCGAGTATATCCTGGAATAATCATCTGAATATGCAACTGTATTATTTTTCTAGAAAGGCAGAAGCAGAAAAGCACAGATTAAGGATGTAAGAAAGAAACAAACAATTATACCTCCATTTATGACCAATGGATTACAGCATATGACCCATGAAACCAAATATACACTATGGATCTCCTTCTTCAAAATGAGTCTATAAGGGAAAACTGTCTTTTTAGAACTGTATGTTTAAATCTAACTACTTAATTATCAAAATTTAGCCAGGACTTGAATATGACAAATCACTACTTTTAAAAATGATCTATTTTTTTTCCATTCCTTCCTATTGTGCAAAACAGACTAGAAAATGTATCCTGACCTGATTTGTTTTATTGTCAGTCTCCTGATGTTAGACAACTGTCCAAGAAAGATAGACTTTCCTGACTGTGAGCTGATGTCTCACAACATCACTCTGTCTGATCAGGGTCAGTTCTGTACCACAGTTGTTACATATGTGCAGACATAAGGACACTGTTAAAAGTAAATCTCTAGAAAACAGTCACAGCCTTCTTTACAACAAAATTAACATAGCCACAATTTAATCTATAATGGGTAAGAGCAAAGATTATGCCAGAGTGAGTCTTCCTCATTTCCCGGTGAAGTCCTCTAGCCTGCCCTAGATGGAGAACTCAATAAAGTATTTTAGACCTCTCCATAAAAGAAAAAAAAAGGAAAACTGTATGCTGCAGCAGTTTTTCACTTTACTACAGATTTGCAATTAGAAACCCTGATTTTCTATTACCTTACACACTCAACCAAAACCAAATAAAAGAATACTGAAAAGTGAACACATTAAATATGCAATATCTCCAGACTTGATTTTGATCTTTAAAAGAGGGTCCTGCCTTGAAATGGAAGATGATCTCAGCATTTGAGAAAACATCCAACTATGTTGAGCTTACAGGATTCACTAAACTGTATTCAGACTCAGATAGCCATGGTTTGGGGATCCTGGTAGAGAGCAAAGAAATCAGCACAAAAGAAAAGTTGGTTGCTATTATTTATGGAGCAAAGGGGCTTTGTAGGATGCCATAACCATTTACAGACACAGACGTTCTCCCACTGATGTGGAACAGTCCAGAGTGATGCATGAAAAGGCATATGCAAAGTGGCAGTAATAATAATTATGTCAATATTTACATTTTTGCATATACAGATAGCTCAAGAATAATCAGGCTGTAAACCCTGATGGGCTACACATCATACTGTACAAAAATGATAAGATTCTGAGATTTAAAACTCAACTTAAGATATTTCAACCCAGAAGGCACGCTTTGTCACTTCCTAACTTTAAATTCTATCCTCTAACAATACTATCATCTCTCCCATGAACCCCACTAAGCTACTGGGAGTGGTCATTGATAGTAACTTAAGATTCGATATTCATATTGCACAAACAATAAACAATTACACAAAAAAAGGGCACCCTTTACAGAAACAAACAATAGCTCACTAATAATACAAAAGTAACTATTGCTCAAACACACCTCATCTCATGTCTGCTCTATGCCTCTTCAATTCTCACCAACCTGTAGAAAACTGACTTAGCCAAATTACAATCATGTTATAACAAAATTGCCTGGTTTGCCACAGATTCCCCATTTAGTTCAAACCGCTGTACAGCACTCAAGAAATGTAACTAGCTAGAACTTCCTCAACTTCTACTCTACAGCCAACTTTCTACAGCCCATACCATTCTAAACTATACAGATAAGACCCCTTCCCACCCAAATCTCTTACTTCCTTACTTCCCTGACCATGATCTGCTTGCAAAAAAATAAAATCCTTTTGACTACTGTTAAATCCAATAATTCTGCTGGTGATTCCCTCTATTCTAACTTCATAGCCAAAATCTGGAATAAACTCCCTTCTGACATACTACCAACCCACTACACTTTAAAAAGATACTCAAAGCACATCTGTTTAAATCTTGGCTATGCTCATGCAATACCACTGGATAAACAAAAACTTTCCCCCAAAACACTCATAAAATATTTCCTTCTCTGTTTTGTGGGTTATTAAAGCTGAATATAAATCTATCACTATTGATTGAACTCTAATATTTGTCATCTGAAACACAACTCTACTACTTCTAATCTGAATGGAACTTAGTGTATTTATTTAAAGTTTACTTTTAGTTGTGCTTGTATAGAGTGTATTTGCTCCTTTACTTTTTAATGTGAATGCTTTGACTTTTTGAAATTAATTGGATCTTTTTTTCCCTGGGCCTCCCATGAAAAAGGATTTGTGTCCAGTCAGACTTTCCTGGTTAACAAATGTAAAATAAAATAAGAGTCTTAAACATTTTTGACTTATGTTTCAGACTACTGTTTAGTGCCACATTACAATCTGACATTATATAATAATCAATGACTAGGTGTGGGTAATACAGGATTTACCTACTGTTGGTGTAGTTTGATACTCAGGAGGCCCTGTTGGTGTCTTTAGGGCAGAGTCTGCACTTTTTTTTTATTCAGGTTCTGCAAGATCTAGGGATGTCTGGTGTGCAGAATCTATGTTTCTTAAATTGCTTATAGGGAATCATCAGCTGTGAGTTCTGAGCTGTTTTATTATTTTTTTAACTTCTTCTTTTGGCTTTTCCCAGTTAGGGGTTGTCACAGCGGATCACCTGTCCGCTCAAGATTGGCACTGGAGTTTTACAGTGTCGAGTTGCCAGTCCGGCACCCAACCTTCCACAGAAGGCACACACTCAAGCCTAGGGCCAATTTAGAGTCTCCAATCCATCTACAGCATGTTTTTGGGATATGGGAGGAAACTGGAGCACCCAGAGGAAAGCCACACGACCACAGGGAGGACATGCAGACTCCACACAGAGGGTGCCCAGCCGAGGATCGAACCGGAGAACCTCTTGCTGTGAGGTAACAATGCTAACTGCTGCACCACCATGGCTGCCCAACTGCTCTTGGGATCAGTTTTTGTTATTATGAGATAGTGTCGGGAGATTTTTTAACAGTTAGCCACTCTGTCCAGTGGCGAGACCAGACACTCGATTATTTACAGTGGGCACACTGATTGGTCTGTCCAATCAGCATGCATGTTCTTAACTACAAAAAAAGTTCAAAATGTTAAAAAACGAAAAGAAAAGAAAGTATACACTGCTTTTTTGAACGTGATGTTAATTATCTGTATTTCTTCAATACTGGCATTTACAAAAATAAATGCTAATAATGCTGACTATGAAGAAATGCTGTTAGTGTGCTGTAGTATGGCTTAATGTTGCTCTTATTGTGGATGTAGATTTGCAATCATTATAATTGCAATGAAAATTTCAGAAACAGGTGTAGCTCTTTATTCTCTTCAGCAACTAGATGATGAAATGGACATGTGGGAAAAGCCATTTTACATAAATGTGTATGAAGAGAAGTTTTTAGAAAGAGGTGTTAATGCTGTCTTGTTTGTGTAGAATTATGAATGAGTACTAGTTATTAATTAATCTAGGATCAGTATTTCTGTAGTATGTTCTAGACAAGGAAATTAGATATCTGAAGTTTATTTTTTTCTGTAAGCATTCTGTACATGTTATTGCATATTATTTGATTTCCCTGAGTGTGCCAACCCATGTATATTTTATTCTGCATTTACATTATTTTCTTGATTATTTAAGAAATAGTTCATTTATCATTCTTTAAGCTATTGTAACTGGCATTTATTTATATATAAGAATATTCATGCATTATTTATCTGAGAAGAGGGTAATTATTATTTGCACTTTTGATTTGCAAGCGGATTTGCAAGCTATGTGGCAAAACAGTTCCATTAGACTGCCTAAGGCCTACTACCAGTGAAAGATATTAATTGGTATATTTCATAAATGTCTTCATCTATGAGCAGCAGGTAAGTCAAAGTCTCCAGCTTGTCCAATGTTGCAGCAGAACTACCATGCTAGAAAAAAGGTTGTGGGGAATTTGAGAATTCTGCCAGCCTTCCCAGTGAGTTGTATTTGTGTGTGTGTGTGTGTGTGTGTGTGTGTGTGTGTGTGTGTGTGTGTGTGTGTGTGTGTGTGTGTGTGTGTGTCTGTGTTTAAATAACAGTTTGTGTAAAAGGAAGCTACTATGCATAAAAGGGCAGTAGAAGGCATTGGTTTACAGCCAGTGAGAGAGACAGAGCAGTGTTACAGGGGCCTGGAGTGCTGGGCCAATGACACAGTTCTGTTAGAGGACTGCGTTCAGTCCAGTCATACCCATGAAAGCTTTGCATATTCCGCTTATGCTCTTGAAGGCATGCAGTACTTTGTAAACTAGTTATAGCTAAAGATGTGTGGACTTTATTACTATTATTTCACCATTGGTTGGTAATGGTGGGGTTCAAAGCTCAGCAGTTACATCTTGACATCAGTGGGTGGCATCAATCTGAAGGTCACATTGTCAGCAGTGATGCATTTGTATGTTCACATTTAGTGGCACTGGTTTCAGACTGTCTTCACATTTTGTGTAAGTGGTGCCAGTCCATCATCATGCATTGTGTTTGTGATTACTAATTGAATAAAGCTGCTCATAAGTTTTGTTAGTAAGTTTCCTTATTTTTTTCCCCAAAAGTACAAACATTCACATTATTTGCAGTTCACTAAAAAGGTACCCTGGTAGAAATGGCAGTAACATTTGGAATGATATGTCTTGTTTTTTTTTTTTTTTTGTTTGTTTTTTTTGTTTTGTTTTTTTTTTTTGGGAGGGGGTGAAATGGACAAAACCACCATTGAAAAAGCCATACCAATTACATCCCCCCACAGGAGAAAATAACTTTTTGGGGAGGATGTTAATTAGTTGTATCTTGCTATTTGTTTCTTACAAAATATGCTTTCTAAAAATCAGTCATACCTTTCCACTGGCTGCTAGAGCTCTCTAGCAAAAAAAAAAAAAAAAAAGAGATTGGCTGGCGGAGGTCTTCGTTAGCAATCATAAGCCACTCCTACTATGCAGGCTGACAAGTTGCGTTTTTCATTTAATGTGTAATCAGATGATATCTTAAGCAGGGATGAAAGTGCCTAAATGGATTCAGTTAGAAGAAAACACATTTTGTTAAACTCATTTCCTTAATATTTTTAAGAATTGTGTTTTATTGTTATATTTCTGGCCTATATTCTAAATAGAAGACCACAGTACAGAAAATGTGTTCAGCCTCCACAATACTAGTTTTTACACTTGAAATAAAATAATTCATGATGCATAGAGCTGTTGGAACTAAGAAGTATTTGTCTATTTGTTTATTTATTTACATTATTTACCAAGATTGTCTAACTGAGCAAACACTTTCCCTTTTCAGTGGAATCCCTGGAGAAAAACTTCATATACAAAAGCATAAATTAGACATCAGCAATTTTTTATATAAATGTAAGCTTGAAAATATTAAGACATCAGTGAAATACAATCAATAATTACTTATCTACAGATGCATGGAAAACTTTAGGACAAGAGGATTATGCACTGGTAATGAACATTGTGAAGGATGCTAAGGATGGAGCTGCCAGGTAAGAGGAAAAGAGGAAGGCTTATGATAAGGTTTGTGGATGTGGTGAGCGAAGACATGCAGCTGGTTGGTGTGACAGAGCAAGGTGCAGAAGACAGGAAGAAATGGAAACAGATGATCCGCTGTGGCGAACCCTAACAGGAACAGCCAAAAGATAAAGAAGAGTAAATATACAGACTAAGCAGATGGAGGTTGTCAAGTCGGAAGTATTATTAAAAAACATAGGTGCAGATTCAATAAAGCCTACATGAGTTGCTCGATGTGCACATGATAGAGCACCGTTTTATATTCAGTAAGCATCTCTTCATGCTGTGTAGAGCTATGCAAACATGGTAAACATCATAGCATGCTAATTACAGCAAAGCAGCTGAATGCTATGCTAATCAACCGATCCAAGATGGAGGAGCTATTCAACAAGCTATAAAGCAACCATATAGAATCAGCGCTGGTTTTCCCTGTGAATTCCAAAATATAGTTCAATATAGCAATGGAAACTAGGCTACACAGAAAGAATGCTAGGTGCTGCTGTTGCTCGTATTCATGTGTTTGTGCAGCAGGCCTGTGTTCATGCTGCTGCTGCTGTTAATAGACCACGGCCAAAAAGGAGACGGGTTTTTAGACCCCATTTAATTGTTCACAATCTGCAAGAGGTAGACATTATAGAGTGCTATGGGGTGGATAGAGACACACTACAGGAAATCTACAACCTCTGTTGTCCTCAACTTAAAGCAAGGATAAACCAAGAGGAACCAATACCAGTGGAGACTAAGGTATTTGTAGCACTTAGAATTTTAGCTACAGGAACCTTCCAAAGAGTAACAGGGGACATGCTGGGGGTGTCACAGGCATCAGCATCCAGAATCCTACATCAAATACTGACTGATTTGGTGCAGTATGCCAGTGAGTACATATATTTTCCCCATACAGGTGAGGACAGAGCCAGAACTATGCATGAATTCTGGCTCCGTCCTCAGCTGTATGGAGACAGAGCCAGAACTGTGCAGGACTTCTACCCTGTAGCACACTACCCTGATGACCTGGGTGCCATAGACTGTAAACATGTCAAAATCAAAGCACCATCTGGGGAGCAGGGAAGGGTGTACATAAATCGAAAGGACTACCACTCAATTGACTGCCAGGCTGTGTGAATGCTAAGGAAATCATCCTGAATGTGTCTGTTGGCAACCCCGACAGTTACCATGATTCACATATCTGGCACAACTCACAACTGTATGAGATGTTTACTAGGGGGCATATCCCACAGGGTCATTTACTGAGGGATGCAGGTTATGCACTGGAATTGTGGCTGATGACGCCAATCTGAAATCCAGTCAAGGAACCATGGAAAGAAGAAAATCAGCACGGCTCGAAGAGGTTTTAGTATTATAAATAAATTAATTCTGGGATTCATGAAGCTCGGCGCAAGGCCGGCGTTAGGCTTGCACCAACCGTGTGGCGTGAAGATGGTGCAGTAGCGCCAAATGCATATTAATGAAGGTGTGCTGCCGCCACAGCCACGTGCATAGGAAAGAAGCCCGAGTGCATAGGGCGTGTCGAAGTGCAGCACGGAGGCATGGAAATGTCAGCTGTCGACGTGCAACCTAAAATGCTTGCATATAACAATTTGCAAGCAATAGTAATCACATCTGTCAGTGTCCGTGGATACTGAAACGTATGCAAAGCATGCAAGACAGTTCCTGCAAACACAAAATGAAGAAGCAAACACAAATGCATGGTAGGGAATAACGGGTCCCTATCCCGCGAACAAATGACATTGAAAACCGTGTGCCCGTAGTCCAACGCAGTGTAGATAGTTATACCAAGTGGAAGTGAAACGCATCATATGTTAGCGCGCCGCCAATAGGTACGTCCAGCCCAATGGTCAGGGTCACCAGCTGACCCATATTGTGAGGGAGGGTACACAGCTGGGCAGATGTGTCCATAACAAAAAACACGATAAATGTACATATCTAGCGACCGTATGACCGAATTATATCCCACAACGCATGTAATAGTCACATACAATAGGTATGTCCATATTTCACATACCAAATGTGACAGGAAATAGAATAAGCATGTAAACGAAACAGAAGGAGCATATAAATTGCTACAACAATAAGGCAACATGTAGGCTGAAAGGAACAGTATTATCTGTACCGTTGACTGTGGGTACGTGTTGTCCAGTACATTCGGATATGTGTCCGGAATATATCCCATCCTGGACATAGGAAAAGGTGGCATCCTACCAATGATTAGAACAGTCGGCCAAAATCCGCACATCAGCGGTCCAAGCCGAACTTGTCAGGATGTGTCACAGTTGAACGGGTATTACCCGGGTATACCAACCATGTCATGAAAGTTAAGTATGGGCGTGTACCTATGTGCGTGAGGTATAGCATGTGGAAAGTCAAACATGGCAGGGTAGTCCACACAACCATACAGGTACCTGACATATGTAGGGTATGCAATGTGTTACCTTGACCGTGTCATGGGCCATCAACCAAAGCAGTGATGATGGAGTGTCAGGAATATGTGTGTGTGGGGGATGGGTAATGGTATAATCCTCCAAGGCGACACTGTGTCGTATGCAGAATAGGTGAACCGGAGGTGTATGAGGGAGCACCGGGTGAAGCAGAAAGAAACACAAAAACATGTATACACATCTGCAATACAACCAGACAGGCCATACTGTAGAACACAATCCCACAAACATATGAATATTAAAATGTGCGATACAAATGTATAGACATGTCACCGGCACATACCCACAGATTGGTCCTGATGGAACTGGCCATATCAAATGCAACACACCTGGATGCATAATGGACTACCCAGCATCCCCTCCACAGCACACAACCCGCTCCCATACCTGAACGTCCACCAAATCCAGCCATACTTGGCCTACTGGTTTGGTGCAGCCACATCTACACATAGTGACCACTATGCATATGTAGTAGGTAGTGTCACCCTAGGCAGTTTCAGGATTGCAAACTATGTATCCCTTGCATGTAAAACCCCCAGCACATTTTCATAATGCCAGAAGAATGTTCGGTATTTGTCTTGTTTTGGTCTTGTTCAATTTTTGGGATATCCCTCATGGGATAAGTAACCTGTGTAAACATTAGAATGGGTATGAAGACACGAAGTCCAGTCCTGTAGATATCTGGACACAAGTTGGAATGTGCAGTAGTGGTGCACGAGACTGTCCAGCCCTAGATGGTCATGCAGAACCTACTACCCAGGATCAAACACCTGCCCGTGATGCACGTGTCCCGACATGAATAAGCGAGAGAATATATTGCACACATTCGCATAGTGGCACATGGTATAAGGGTGATGAAGGCACTGACGTAAACAGGATACCCCCTGATCCACTGTGTGAGGGACAATTAATGTGTGTGTAGGTGTGACCTGACCAACAATGATACAATGCCAAATGTCCTGTGATTGTAGGAAATAACTATGTACCATACTGCATGTAACAGTTGCCTAAAGCGGTCACGTCAGGATAGAATAAACGTAATTCATAGAAGAAACAGGCAAACAACAAAAGTGCCAAAGGTATAAGGCTCACAGCTAGGAAACAAATGAATGTTCTAAACCTGCACTGACTGTGGCTATGTGTTGGCCCAAACAATCTGGTGTCCGCAGTAGGGTTACCATCTGTCCCGCTTTGTGAGGGACAGTCCCTCTTTGGACAGTTGTGTCCTGACAAAATACATTACAAATGGCAAATGTCCTGGGATTGTAGGACATAATTATGTCCCATATGTTATGTAATAGTTGCAGAAAATAATTATTTCAGTATCTAAAATACCTAAATGTTACAAGAAACAGAATAAGCAACTAAACCGCTACAACAATAGGCTTTTATGTAGGCAAATAAGTAAAGTTCTATCCTTTGTACTGACCGTGGGTATGTGTCGGCTTGTAAAATCTGATGTGTGTTCCAAAAATGTCCTATCTTGGCCATTTGAAAAGGTGGCAACCCTAGTCCCCAGAATACATCCCAACCTGTACATATGACAATGTCAATGCTACCAATGGTCAGAGCATTCGCACAATAACTGGCCAGCCTCTTAACCACTCACAAAGCCAGTGACCTTTGGGGAAAGGTGTTGAATGAGAATGACTACTTACAACAATGAAGAGTAATAGATGCATTTAACTGCAGAAAATTAGTAGTATTACGAATCTGTCAACACGTTCCAAGTTAATAGTACTAATATGGTAGAAGTGTCCGTGATTGTCCCTGAGTTGTCATAGCCTTGTCCCTGTCACTGTAGAAATGAGTCCCCGAGTATCACAGAGGTCCATACACATAAGTACACCAACCAACTGTCACATCTGTTGACAGGACTATTGCATACCTGTAGTGAATTTATAACAGATGTCCAGAATAATATTCATTGTATCTATAAATGAATGAAATAGTCAAATGGGAAGGGAAACACGTGGAAACCACCCCCCAACCTGCATTATGTAGTGGAACCACTCCCCGCCCTAAATTATGTAGCGCCGACCCAATAATGTGGTCAGAGGTGCCCAAACACCTGCATCTGTAAACACAGGTAGAATGTTAAAATCTGGACTAACTCTGTCCATGTGCTATGTCTGATCTTTGAACAGTGCCAGGGCAGTTCTAGTCACCAGTCGGCCGAGCCTAAACCCAGACCAGCACATGAACACCCTGACAATCAAACACACGTATGTGCGAGGACTATAAGCGTAGGAGTTCTGAATATCCTTGGAGTGAGTAGACTTGCAGCACGGGTCCAGAGCAGTAGGAAACAGGGAATGTCCTAATTGTAGTACTGTGGTTTTCCCAGCAGGAGAATGGATGCCTGCTGTGTAAGGGAAGTGGTGAGGCATATGTCAGAGTAGCTATGAACCATGGGTATACATATAAATGAGCCAGAACACCAATAGTGTAGTGGTTACAGCATCCGCCCAACGTAAAGGCATTCCCGGTTCAAGTACGACTATAGCACATATTAATTGTGTAATGAATGCCTCTGTGCTGTAAAGCCAACATTTATACATGTAAAGGTGACCGCGTTCGCATGGGTCCATTAACCGGATTCCATCAAAGTGGTACTTTCATAAGGAATAAGGCACATGTAATCCCAAAGAAGTGCCTGTAAACATATGTAACTCAGAATAAGTAGATGCAAGTGCGCCTGCGTGGGTGTATGCAGCTATTAGCATAGCAAATGTATGTTGTCTTGTACAGCTGTAACTTTTATATATATAGATAGATAGATGTGTGTATAGATAAATATCCACAGACATAACAGAAATATGCAATTATATATCTACATATTTATCTATATATACACATATATATATATATATATATATATATATATATATATATATATATATATATATATATATATATATATATATATATATATATATATATATATATATATATATATATATATATATATATATATATATATATGAAAGATGAAAGCAAACATAAGGGTTGTGAAGGGAATCCAGAGCAAGTAAGGAATTATGAAGTGCTCGCAGCGTATGTCACATAAAGCTGCACAAGTGTGAGTAGAGCACCGCTCTTCACACCAGAGGCAGGGTTATACCAGTGGCCATAACATCGTTGAAGTGCTACATCAACATTGTAAACAGACGGAATGTAGTACATGTTGCGACCACCTACACTTGTAACCCGCAAATCGTTCATAATCCATAACACCAGGAAAGGCACGTATGTGCAAATATGAATGGATGGTGAGCCTGTGAATACACGAGGTGGTACAAAATGTGTGTAGGGCCCCAACGCTCATGAGAGGGCAATGTGTAAAGGTGTGTCATGGCTGCGATATCAGGTGTATAATGGCTGTTATGCATGGAAACTCAACACGGGTGTGCAGGAGAAACTATGGATATGCGATTATGGACACAGGAGTGCTAGGGTATGTTGCGCCGGGTGCAATGGAGTGGCCCGTGGAGGTCAGCTAGTACGTAGGTGCGATTCCCAGATAGAGCGTCATTTGCGTGGAGACATGCGTGAATGGGCATATCGTTGTCGGACGTTGTGCGTCAGGGCTGGCAGCCCGGCACGTAAAACCTATATGCCACCCATGAGCGGAACGGAGTTCTGCTGTGACAACCCCAAACCGGGAAAAGCAGAAAGACACAACTACATGAAGACAACAATATGTTGACGTACAGTCACAGTAACACAAACACACATCCTATCAACAGTAATAATATGAATGTGCACAGAAACAAACACAGTAGCAGGAATAATAGGCTGCGCATACGAGTAATAGGTCGAATGACACTGTATCACATCCCAGTTAGCAGCGGCACCCCAGACATGAAAAACGTGCGACATCTGTCCGCTGTATAACGTGCAATATACTGAGCACAAGTTCACTGGAGTGAAGTGTCGGTGTCATAATGACTAAGGCAATAGTATGCTGTTGAAGCAGAGATAAAACCCAATACGCATGTGTAAGTGTCCATGTCCGGGAAATGTATAGGTTAACGGACACACAGATGTATATATAGATAAAAACGTATATATACATATATCTATATTAATTTACATACACATATATATTCATACGGATATATATATATATATATATATATATATATATATATATATATATATATATATATATATACACACACACACAAGGATATACGGATATACTACGGATATATATAGATAGATATATATACACAAACAACAGGTACTGATATATACACATACACACAAAACAAAATATATATGTCAGTGTAGATATACACATGTACATAAATAGGTTACTTCACAGCAATTAGGGGTAACATATTTACAGCCCGGGCATATGTGACTGGGAGGTCCAATAAATAAATGTTGTACCCCCCACATTGCCCAGCTAGGCCGGACAGACATACAGACAGGCAATACAGATCAATACACTGCCGCTGTCCAAAACACCGGTAGGAAAGTACCAGTGGGAGAGTTCTGCAAGGTCTACACTTTAAACATGGATAACGGTGTCCCTTGCGGGACCCCAAAAATTCAGGGTACGTGTGAATCTGCTGACATTAATATGAGCAGGATGTAGGTGTACATGGAACAGTAGGTTGTGCAAGTGTGATAATACATGGGTTGACAAAACGTATGACATGTGTCCCGAGATGGGGAGAGTGGGCAATGTGTAGGGGTGTGCTCATACCCCAGCTGCGCTCGCAGTAAGTATTTGTCATGACTGCTGTAGAGGGGTGCCAGGTAGGTGGACCATGGGTATGCATTAATGGGCTTAAGTGTGCAGGTGCTGGTTGGCAGAGATGTAGTAGGCCCGCCCAGTGGAAGTCATTAATATTCCTATGTGGGCATAGCATATGCCTACACCTCCCAAACCTGAAGAGCACATCTACCGGATAGTCTGTAAACCATCGGGGGAATACATAGAGACCAAATCAGTGCCGTGTACCCGATTAGCATGGACGTCCATAGTTATGTATCAGAATGTAACAAAGTCCAACTAAACACTTCCAGAACTAGTGATATTAGGTGAACAGGTGGCGGAATACAGGTAATGACAGATGACAACATGTATGAGTCATAAACAGCATGTACCTCGACAAACGTGAATGAATACATATGCTCTGTGACTGTGAATGTGTCTGGTTAATAGAACCAATCATCTAAATGTGTCCCACAGGGTGTTATGCATTGTCCCTGATACAGTGTTCATTCACACCCATTGGTATGTGAGTTCTGCTACTGATGGAAAGTGCATAATTTGCTGACCACCTTAGGTAGATGATAGCATAATAGAAGAGGTTCAACACCCATATGCCTGCGAGGGACACACCCGTCTGGGCAGTTGTGTCCTGCAAAATGACAGTTATGGCACATGGCCTGTGAGTTCGGGAATGGAGGCTATATAGTGTGTGTAGTGGTGTCAGACATCAATTTGTTGTATCAGTAACAGCTACATGTAATAGGAAACAGTATTATCAATTATAATGCTACATGAATAACCTTAACGTATGCAAACCGTGGAAGTCATCCATTTACTACTGGCTGTGGGTATGTGTTGCCTTGACACATGTGATAGCTCTACATATAGGGTCTATAGGGCCGCCACCATTCTGAATGGCCAAAGTGGAACCTGCTCTGTAGAAATGTCAGATGTACCAGGGCAGAACATACCTACAGCCATGCATAGTACAGAAATATACATATCGGAACAAATCAAAGCGTAGTCTAGCAGCAGTAAAGTTGCTTATGCTACTACATATGACATATCGACATGTCAGGTATACAAGACCTGTAACAAGCAACCAGTACAGACATGTACAACATGAGAATGTCCCCTAATCAGGACAGTTGCAATGGCTAGAGTATTGTCCATACCACTCAACTGTCCCTGAATGTCAGGTACGTCCCTGAGTTTGACTGAAAGTTTAACTCTGTCCCTCTTAATCCCTCCTAAAATTAGTGGCTGTTGAAGGAAAGGTGGTGAATTACACTTACTGACTAATGACAATAAGTAAGAGTTATAAACAACTGTTACTTCAGAATATGTGTATTAAGTCATATGCTCTGATTCTGTCAATGTTTCAAGTTAATAGCACTACTTTTGTAAAAGTGTCCCTGATTTTTCTTGACCTGTCCCTGATTCTGTAGAAATGTGTCCCCGATTGGTGGAGAGTTCTGGTATTGTCACATGAGATATGCGTGATGAGGGACTGTCCCATGCAAAGTGGGAAAGGTGTCACTCCTACAGTCTCCCGTCGTGCAATCTGAAAGGTGGACAACGTGCAGTAGGTATGCGGTAGCATGACTCGGCGGACAGCTGCGTTAACAAACTCAAGTCACATGTCAGCATTGCAGAGTATCGGTTCCCATGTATCAGGCAGATGGGAGCAGATCATATGAGGAACACGCATATAATATGATTACGTCACTGGACAGGCCGCCGAGTCCGTACAGTCGAACGCCTGCCGTCGCAAAATGGTTACACATACCCGATACTGTAGTCATGTAGTCCGATGTAATATGCATCACAAGGGATTGCACACACCCAGCGTGAGTGACAAATGTCAGTGAGCGAGCGGCTGTAAGCGTGTTTGTCTACCAGTATGCCAGTAGTGCACTGTCAAAGAAATGTGGAGTCTAAACGTGTATAAGGTGCTGTGACCAGAGGTCAGCAGTGCTTAACACTGTGCAAACCCACGCACAACTGCTCCCACCTGCTGGAATGTGCCTTACCCAGTCTGTATCCAAAGGCATCGGCCTGTCCGCAAACAAAGAACCGCCCTATACACGTGATGGTAGAAGTACCCTGCGCACATAGCTCATGTGAATTAACAATAGACCATGGCATATGTACAGACAATAGACCACACACACACCATACAGCGCAGACATCCAACAGTATAGCAATGTACTGGCAGATATGTCCGGACCACTGGTGTATGCATGCCTGGCCGTCCTGTGTTTCAGTGTGTGAGCATGCCCAGTATGACTGTTACGCATGTTGTCGACCGACATTACCATCATACCGTCATGTGTGTGAGCATGCCAAGTATGGTCAACTGTATTGCATGTGTCACATGTCCAGATAGTTAGTACTGTGTTGCTGACCCCCTCCGTTCTACACAGACAGGTGTCATGCTGTGTCTGCAGGGTAGCTAATGGTCATGTGGCATTGACAGTTGCTACATGTCTGCATAGCGTGGGGGACATCCAACCACAACCACAGTCCTACACAGCACCGTGGGTGGTGCACATGACTCTCACATGTGTAGGTTTGACGGGGCACAGCCAACAGTTGTACACATCTGCCGCTACTGTACTGGTATGCCGGTACTCCATGTCAGTGTGTGGACCTACCTAAATTGCTGGTTGGAGGGATACCAGGGTACGTCAGTTCCCAGCTTTAATTACCAGCACAGTGGTGTTGGACGTCCTAGCTTACACAACCTACATCAAACTGCCTGGCCTGCTGTCATCTGTGTGTGTCTTAGGGGGTTGGGGTCATTCATTGGGCATATCCATAGGCCATCGTATATCATTTGTCTGTATTGGTCCACATCTGTCCAGCTGCATGGAACGTGTGTGGGCTGTATGGACACACATGATGGTCAGCCCATAATCTGCAGTGGGTTAGGACACCCTGTGTACTACAGGCTACCATTGTGACCCCTGTATGTGCTACAGAGGTCATGGTGCCACTATGGATGTGTACTGTCTGCTGCCCTAACATTTGGCCACCACAGTCACTTGTATGCTCACATACATACCATAGCAATGGGTAACTACACATTCTAATACAACTGCCACTTGTTAGGTCAATAGACATACCCTGGGTGTGTTCTGGACTTGAGGACGGTGCTGGAGTGCTGCCTATGTCGGATGCACACAGTGCACCTCCTATACATGGCCGAGCACAGGTACTGTCATGTTTGGCATCCATTGTACTGTGTGCGGGTCAGAGAGGGAAATCTGTGGGTACCTACTGTGTCAGTGCATATGCCTTGTGTTGCCTCTTTGCCAAGGGCAGGTCATACTGTGCACGGGCTTTCGCCGACTGTGCCCTGCTCAGGTAGTTCCTTCACCAAGTCACACTGTGCCTGTACAGGCCTTGGCAGTGGTGTTGGGCTGTGTGGCCCTGCCCCATGCTGTTCCTGCTGCAACTGTTACTGCAGGATAAGATTGTGTAGCATAGCAAATACCATAACAACTTGTATGCATGTAGCTTGTGAATACTGCAGAGCTCCAACGGATGTGTCCGGATACCAGAACTGTGAACTGAGCATCCCAAACACATGCACAAGTATATGTCTTGCCTGTGCATCCGCCTCAGTATGGTGTGAGTGTTCAGGTGTGTGTGCATTGCTGATGGGTGTCATCAGCCATGACACCAGTGTTTACCCAGCATCCCCCACTAGGAGACTGTAGGGGATGTCCATATTGGCATTGGTGTGCTACAGCTGTGTCAGAAGCCATATATCGGACACATCATAGCTTCCAGGGCAGACAGCACACACATTCAATCTCATGCCCTGGCCATCGCATATGGCTTAGCTGTTGGAGGGTATGCCCCTGCAGTGACTGTAGGCCCTATCCGCACACTGGGTGGTGCTACGATGTGTATGTGTGTGCAGGCTATAGCACCCAGTACCCCAGGGTAGTCATCCATGTGGTTGAACAGATGCATATTGCTGGTCTACTAATCACGTGTGTTGAGGACATGTACGTGCTCACTAGCATGTGTTGACATGGCGTCTGTGAACTGGTGCAATACTCTGGATGCAGATGCCTGTGAGATACCCATGATATCCCCAGTTGTGCTGTGTGAGGTACCTGTGGCTAGTACACCTAGGCCAACACATACCATGGTATCCACTGTGATGTGTTTCCCTCGGCCTGTTTGATGTGTCAGGTGTGGCAGGCACAGGTCAACAAGCTGCTGTAGGAGGTCTCTGTCCACCCCATAGTGCTCCAACATCCCCAGCCCATGTAGCCCCTGGTAAGTCACCCTCGGTCTATAAAGTCTTATGTCACCCCAGTAAGGGTTGTTCAGCAGCATACACATCCTCACTGCCCCAGCCTCCTGCACATGTTGGTATATGTTGCCTGCTGCAGCCCGTGTCATTTGGTTGGACTGTGTCGTGAAATGTCCCTGCAGGTATACACCGGTGGTGTAGAGTGCGGACGAAACCTGTGTGTATGCTGCTTGCTCGCATTAACGTACTGTTCATGTGTGGGCTGGCCATGTCATCTGCTGATTGTGCTGATCAACACCTGTTTGTGCAGCCTGTACACCCTGACTACCCCACCACTGCTGTCATCCCTCCCAATGTCACCAGGCAGGTATAGACACACCCCTAGCTTAGGTGTGCTAAGGCAGGAGCACTCCCGAGGCACAGTACTGCAATGTACGTACAGTATGCCTGACCCCTCCCATGCTGTCAACTATATTCGAGACCTGCACCCGGCTGACTACACACATACACTCCAGGGACCAGCAGCACACCCTGGTGATAAATGTGATACACTATAGTCAACCTCATCTGCATAGTATAGTCTTCTAATGAATAGTTATATGACCCATACCGAACCTCCAAATTAATAACCACTGCTCAGTGTCGCTCAGATCCATACACAACTGGCAACAGGTGCCTTACTATCACCATATTCGATGTCCCATGGTCTTCCCAGCAACAAAATAACCGGTGTCTACATGACTACAACCCGTGGCCCTGCACACTACAGATGATGTGCATTACCACCACGCCATGGCAGATATACATAGATCCCAGGTTATCACATACAGATCATCCGGCACAAACATTCAATAGTGCTGATGTCCCCAGACATATATGTTCACATCTATGTCCACCTCTACATCTACATATATCATATATATTATTTGTATACATATATACATGGACATATATATATATATATATATATATATATATATATATATATATATATATATATATATATATATATATATATATATATATATATATATATATATATATATATATATATATATATATATATATATATATATACATACACACATATACATGTACACACATATGTAGATATGGCATTTATATCACAACAGCGGACCACATGACAGCAATGCATTAGACAGGAATGAAAAGGAAACTACATGTGCCACCTGCATCATGTAGTGTTGTTACTATCAAGGCATGTGTGTTATGTTGCATCACATGGGTCAGACCGTATCAAGGGTAAGAGTAGGGCTGCTGACAGTTACTCACCAGACCTATTGGTGAATGTATGTGTTGACAACCCAGTGTCTTGGCAGAATATGCGGGCTGTGGACACTATATAGGTCAGCAACAAAACACACTGAACACATCCCGCAGCTAGCCACCCACAGATACCAACACATACGGTATAACTGCCAAACACACACACCTGCCATGCCTTGGAATCGAGCACCTACCTGTCTAGTCTACCACACTACAGCATTATGCAGTAACAGAATGCGCTACCGAGTTCCAGCATCACCGCACTCCCACAGGCATACATCTAGGTGGATGACATCATCCGCAAAGGCAAAGACGCCGATAGGGAATGTATGTGGAGTGAGCCATCTAAAAGCATTACTCTGTCCCCAGGCAGCTGGAAACACACACACACACACACTTGGCAGGGCTGGGAGTCGAACATACACCTAACTACCTTATCACACTACAGCATTACGCAGTTACAGAATGCGCTATCGAGATTACTGGTACACAGCACTCCCAGAGGCATACTTCTAGGTGGATGACATCATCCGCAAAGGCAAAGACGCCGATAGGGAATGTATGTGGAGTGAGCCATCTAAAAGCATTACTCTGTCCCCAGGCAGCTGGAAACACACACACACACACACACACTTGGCAGGGCTGGGAGTCGAACATACACCTAACTACCTTATCACACTACAGCATTACGCAGTTACAGAACATGCTATCGAGATTACTGGTACACAGCACTCCCAGAGGCATACTTCTAGGTGGATGACATCATCCGCAAAGGCAAAGATGCCGATAGGGAATGTATGTGGAGTGAGCCATCTAAAAGCATTACTCTGTCCCCAGGCAGCTGGAAACACACACACACACACACACACACTTGGCAGGGCTGGGAGTCGAACATACACCTAACTACCTTATCACACTACAGCATTACGCAGTTACAGAATGCGCTACCGAGATTACTGGAACACAGCACTCCCAGAGGCATACTTCTAGGTGGATGACATCATCCGCAAAGGCAAAGACGCCGATAGGGAATGTATAGAGAGTGAGCAGTCTAAAAGCATATTACTGTCCCAAGGTAGACGTAGACAAACACACGGCAGTGGTGTGAGCGGGACAACTGCCTATCTACGGAGCACTATTACAACACTACATAGATACGAGACATGCCACAGACAGTACACCCTTCAAGACAGTCAACCAGTGTGTTCAATGTAGGCATCCATCCTGACGTGGGGTATGGACATCTGTTGCCTGGATGACCACCATCGCTATACAGGATGTCAATGGCCATGCCCATACACAGAGGCACATCACCGACACAAGGTGTCACTGGGCATGCTCACACACTTAGTATCACACGTCCGTTTGGAATGTACTGTGTGTCCATCTACACAACGGCGTACTGGGCATGCTCACACACTTAGCAGTTGCAAAGGGCTGTCTTGCATGCACATGGATTCTAAACATGGAAGGGCACAGTTTGGAATGTACTGTGTGTCCATCTACACAACGGCATACTGGGCATGCTCACACACTTAGCAGTAGCAAAGGGCTGTCTTGCATGCACATGGATTCTAAACACGGAAGGGCACAGTATGGTGTTACTGTCCCCACGTACATGAAGGCCACTCACATGTACTGACCAGTACACACTCAAGAGCCATCACAGATGTCTCAGGTGCAGATCACAGAGGTAAATGCCGCATTCTACTATGTAGCCCTCAGACATCACCATGTCCTTGGACCAGCAACACACATCCATACATTACCACAACACCATGTGACTCATGACCAGTGGACTGTACATAGGTCTACAGCAACTGTGCAGACTACACATGTACTGACAGGGTTCCATCATGTGTTATGCAATGCAATGATACCACTGTACATAACCAGGTCGGCTCTACACATAACAGGGGCCCTGGGTCTTACACAGCTGTGACAGATGACTGTCGCTGTACACCAAAGAACACACATGTTTGGATATGACATACATGTAATCGCAGTGGATATGTGCATGGACCACACACACACACACACACACACACACACACACACACACACACACACACACACAACACATATGTACATAGCATAGCTTTTGCTGTCCTCCATGCAGACAAGTGGCTACAGCAATCACACGCATGCACATGGAAGGTAGGTCCATGGCTGTTGAATGCTAACAGTACATGAGGTAGCAATGTTGACCGAGGAAACATTCCCTCTGTACTAGTTACCCATGACACCCATCATATCATACAACAGTCCATGTGTTATGTATGTCATCACACATGTCCACCAATTGCAATGCATACAAACATGGCTACATGACAGGCATGTAGGACCAACACACATGTACATGTAGTGGTGTGCATGCAGCTACCATGCATGTGCAGTAGCTGATGTATGTAATTCATCTGTGCCTAACTACAACATGCAGTTGCAATGCAGCCCCATCATTGACACCTGTATATGGTGAAATACTGACAGTACGGTAGGATGTACATCAGGTATGGATGGATGTGTGTACATAAAGTGGTGATCCACCTTTGCAGATGGATGTTTGCCGGGACGGCTCACAGGTGTGTCACAAGCCATCCTACCATTACATGTGCAAACAGTACGCTATGTTACTGTTACTTGACGGTGAAGACATAAAACCTACACAGCGGTCGGGTGTTACTGACTGTAAGTCACTTGACACCTGTAACACTTACATCCTCCCATGTGCATATAGCAGCACTATTGCGAAGGTAGCGTTGGTACACATAATGCACCAATACTGCTGCATGTCTGTCAGACGTATCATCATATAGCAGGTGTATCATTCACAGTACTGCCATGTGTGTTTGCTTGTGTGACCATATATGCCACATATGGTGGGGAATACATCCCAATTGTTACACACCCCTGTACACTGTTGTAGAGATCTGTACATACTGCAGTGTGGAAAGCATGACGTAGGCAGGGGTGGTGTGTGTATCACACACATGTCAGCTATCCATATGTGAATGACATTTGTGGACTCCACAGTGTGTGTGTGTGTGTGTGTGTGTGTGTGTGTGTGTGTGTGTGTGTGTGTGTGTATGTATGGCTGTCTGGTGCATGGAGTGAGGGTGTATGCTACCATACAGAACAGACAGGATCCCTAACCCCTCATGGTGATGCAGTCTACTACCCTGTTGATGCCATCGGTCTCAGCCTTACTGGCTACCTGTACATGTTCATTCTCTGTGTCGCATCGTGTGGGTGCACAGTACTGTGAGGGTGATTACCACATAGGCAGGGGTCCTCACCTCAACACTATCGAGTGTGCGTTATAGTGTTGTTGACCCCGTGAGTGTGGGCATGTTACTGTGTGTTTCTGTGTATGTCTGTGTGTGTTCTCATCCTGTAATGTGACAGGGTATTACTGCTACACAGTGAGGCCTCATGCTATCAAGTGGCCTCTAACGTTATCATCGGCCAGACCGCTGTGTAAACCCCCTGCACCATGTCAACATACCTGTGATGTGACCTGGTATGGATGTCACGTCTCTAGCCACTGTAGCCTATTAAACAGCCCACATGCTTCTGGATCAGTAGATGTGTGGACATCTGTGGTATGGTAGCCTTTCTAACAGTCAGGTTGAGGCTACGTATAGCATGCTGGTATTGCCATACATGCCTGTGAGTACTCCACATTTACACATGGGAAACTGCAAACACTGCTACTTGTTGGCACATGCAAGTAGACCATAAGGAGGGAACCAGGGCATCATTACCAACATGCTGTTACTGTTGTTACCAAGACACATACTGTGAACATATAACAATGCATTATAAACCTGTACTACATGGTATGTCTGGTGCATGTCAACAGTACACAACTAATGTAATATACACTTCTCTCACTATTCTGTTCACCCTGTGCATCAGACCATTTGAGCATGTCCCTGCACCGATGGTGTGGATGACAGGGATGCGGCACAGGCATCATCATATGCACAGGGTGATAATGTTTGCCAGGGGCATAGGCTGCACCAGTGGATGACATCATGTGTGTGGGTAAGGGCCGGTGATCTGATTGGACATGTGTGGTCATTATGCATGTGGGTGTTGCGGTGCCCTACAGATGTTTTTGCTGTGTGCGTGTATGATTGCACACAGTTCTGCCTTTTGCCAGGCCTACACAGGGGTATTATTGACAGCTCCAGATTGTACAGACCAGGATGTACAGCTCACTGTGTCCGGCCATGGCCACGTGACCTGTGCCTGCCAGGGATTGCACGGGCACTACCAGGCGGAGGTACAGATTGGCTACTGTCCGATGACACATGTCCACTGGAACCGTGTCCCCACTGGGAATGTCCAGGGCCATGTCCACATGGCCTGCTGTGTCCTGGTGTGGACAGCGCAGCACCAGCTGCACTGCTACTGCTACCGGCACTATGGGAGCGGGCATGTGAGGTGGCTCATTCACGTTGACCTGCACTAGGTGGTGTAGCTGGCCTACGTCCACGTGGCCTATGCCTCACTCCTACCAGATGTTCCAGCACAGACAGCTCATGCTCATGGATTGCCATGCCACGGTCAAGGATTCCGACCATGTCACCCAATCGCCTGTCCAGAACATCAGCAATCTGCTGTTGAGCATTTGCCAATGCCTGGATGTTGTCATTTAGAGTATGGATAGCAGCCCTCTGAAGCCTCTGCCCTTCTCTGTTCTGCCATTCAGCATGTGCCTGTGCCGCCATTACAGTCTGGAACATGCGTCTGGTGACACCAGCTGCTGCGCTCTGTCCTGCAGGTGCATGTCTGCCAGAGGTCCTCCTATGAGCAGCACTGGCCACATGCCTGTGTGGCACATCTGCAGTCATTACACTGACACCATGGTGTGGAGACACACCTTCTGTAGCCACCACATGTTCCTGTTCCAAGCTAACACACGCTGACTGTCCTTCCTCTATGGCCACTGGTGATGGGGTATGTGTTGGCATGAGAACTGTGTGCGGGGAAGAGGGGGACATAGCTGGGATGGCAACCATTGGCACAGATTCAGCCCCTGACAACCCTGCCTGTACCTCATGCATATGTTCATCACTGCTAGTATCTGTGGGGACACTAACATCAGATGGACCGCAGGAGGGTAACGCACCTACATCACCTGTGAATGCAAAGAAAGACTCTACATTACAATACACACACACACACACACACACACACACACACACACACACACACAGACACACACACAGACACACCATGCATGTGATTTGACAGACGGCATGCAGCATGCATGTGATACAGCAGACGGCATGCAGCTCAGACATTAATAGTGGTAGTTAGCATACCTCCCTGGGTTGCACACAACAGCAAGCAGGTGTCATATCAGTAGCCATGCAGTTCACACAATCATGGTAGTAAGCATGCATCCCTGTGATACACCATGTGGACCAGCACAGGTTAACAGTACACATGGCTGAAGTGACCTTGACATGTAATCTGCTGACGTGTGCATTGACATGCATACATGTCTGACACAATGGTGTCCTGACACATGTACAGCATTGTAATGGGTATCACATTGCAGTGTTGTCTGTATGCCCTACAGATAGAATGCACGTTTAGCAAATGTGCATGAGCATGGAAGGGTAGTGTGAGGCATCTACATTGCTATACAGTGTGAAGTACAGACACTGTGCCATTGCATGGCATCATGAGGCATCTATATTGCTATACAGTGTGTAATATGCACACATTGCATAGCCATAACTGCGTGCATACACATGACATAACTGTGGATTGTGACCCACGTTGCTGAGGTGTATACACACCAAACCATGCTGTGTCATGTGACAGGTCACTGGAAGACCTACGGATGACACCCCTGCACAACTACTACAGAGTCTTAGCTGCCTGGCAACCATGTCCACACATGGCAGACTTGTCAATACACCATGTCCCACATGACATTGATGTACCACACACACGAGGTGCACGGCTGATGGTGATGTCCTACAGCAGCAAGGGAAATGTACGGTATCTGTGGCCTGATGTGGTGTCAATGTCTGTGGAAGCTGTACAGGTGACTACTGTCATGCTATGACACAGTCGTGATGTTCAACACATCTTATATGGTCGACTTACGTGACACCTCCACTAGCTGTGCACAGGCTTTTAGGATGTCCAGTGTACCACATCAACTGTATAATCAGTCAACTAAGGCTATAGTTGGACCATGTGTGGACAATGTGCAACAGGGTGTATACACATCACATCTACTGTGTGGCTACATGTCTCTGGCCATCCTCCATGGCCATGTGTGAACATGTGTTGGCCAAATGTTTGTGATGGCCATCTATCTCACATGTCTGTGTAGTCCCATATGACATACACCCATAGATGTCAGATATGTCACCATCCACAGGGCTATGCAGACAACGGGTTGTATGTTTGGTATGTGGGGTATGTATTATGGGATAGTGTGACAATATTGCAGCCAGAACACTACATGTCTGGGACATGTCAGATGGCACATCACAATGTGTGCACCCATTGCAGGGGCATATAACACAATGGTGACTCCTGTGGGCTGCCCATATCCCAGCTCACTGTGTGGTACTGTTTGCATACCACACATGTGTTGTTCCAATGTATAGTACATATGCCTACATTGAACAACACCTCCACCATTGTATGCACAGCTGTCCACACATGTAGCAATGACAGATACTGTGGTTTCATGTCGGTGTTTCATTTCATTTGTATATATTGCACATGGGTAGCCAGTGTGAATGATGGGAGATGCGACCTGTATATCGTGACTGGACCATACATCATGTGTACATGTGTTAACTGGCCACATGGTGAATAGATATATGCATTAACATGCCTGATACTGATGACAGTCTCACCTGCAATGGACTGATGTCTGTGCGGCATGCCAGAGGTACCTGTATAGGGGTGACACAGCAGTTTGAACATTATCCATGACTGTATGACAGCCACAGGGTGCACTGTGCATGTTAACACATTTGCCTGTACAATAGCATATAGTATGCACATGTGTGCATACACAGGGTAGCATACTGTAGTATGCAGCATGTGTGTAAACATACCTTGCATATGATGTTACATTACATATTGTACAGTGACACATGCAACTAAATGGGATATAATAGTCATATGTGCAGTAGTGACTTACCAGGCAACTCCAGGCTCATTGGTTGGGAGACACCCACCTCCACGATGGCAGCTAGTGTTTGTGGATGCTGTTCTGAGGGTGTCCCCAGGCTGGCCAGTAGCTCCTCGGTGTGTGTGAGTGGGGGCTGGGTTGGTGGCCCACCACCTGTTCCACCTTGTTCCCTGGTGATTGCAGTGGCACGCTGTTTTGCATGTCGTATCAAGTCCATGCAGTGTCTGCGCACCTGCTGGTAGGTGCGGTTATGGCCACCCACATCATTAACCCTCCTGCGAAGGTCCTGCCACAGGTCATCACGCTGCTGGGCATGCTGTGGCACATGGCTGAACAACACCTCATAGTTCTCATGGAGGTACGGGATGAGGACATCATCCTCCTGGTGGCTGTACGCTGGCAGGCGTGAATGAGGCATTATCTGGAAGACATAATGATGGTGACAGGTCACAGTATCACAGAGATGTACAGAGATACAGCTGCACATACATTTGTATTAAATCTAGTACATCTGCACAGTTATCTTTGCAAATCATCATGACACTGACATGACTGACATGTTTGTGTCACACATGTAACACCCGTTATGCATTGGATATCATCACCATATATGTGTGTCACCTCATTACATTGTTCATACTCCATGTGAATGCTGTCTTGATGTGGGCATGTCTGTTTGCCTGTACTGGTGTTCTTACCTATCAGCACATGCCTGGATGTGTCCACAGTGATGCTGTTGACCTTGATGCTGTGTATATGTCACATATCAACACATACACTGCCTTAATGGACATGAGCAGTGACAATGCACACATACGCATGGAAACCTTTACATGCATGTGTTTTGCCATATACATCTACACGGCACTGTACAGCAGTTCAACATCCTGCCACGGATCGCCTGTGTTGCACATGTGATAGACATGGGACAATGGCTAGCCGGACATCATTCGCAGGGATGGTTATCAACTATAGCATGTACGGGCAAGGTTTCCTAGCTGTATCCGACAGCCATTTTGCCACCGCGAGGTGCATCAGTGCCACATTACTGATCCAGACAGTTAATAATACATCTACCATGCGGTCATCACACCATGTATGACAGAGATGACATGTGCAGCTTTGATGGACAGGGTTGCATGGTATGGCGGAGTATGTAACATGTATGGCACAGGGATCTGTCCAGCATGTGGCGATCCTTGTAGTAGGATGGTGGCTGTCCATGACGTATGTCTTTCAGATCAGGATATGTACGTGTAGCATGTCCAACATCACAGTGTAGCACATGTCTTTATGCAAGGTAGCCAGCATGCTGCATAGTGGAGGTGAGGATTGTGAAGGCTGGTATCGCCCATCCACGCATGGCCAATACCCCTTAAAGGTGATATGTGATCCGATATTGGTCACCCGAGTGCTGAGTATGCCTGTCCAATGATCTCCATGCTCATGGATGGCACCCTGTCATGACATGGGTGCCTCGTATGACTACCTAATAGGCCTGGAGATGTCACCAACTCAGGGAGGTGAACTGCACAGCACCATCCCTTACACAGTGTCCATAATGTTGACCGCTGCCTAGGTGGTAGTTAATGGGTACAGGGTTATTCACCTAGCGGTGACAATGCTATTATCAGCTGTCAGATTGTGCACATATGTCACACACCTCACCCACAAAGCCCATTCTGTATGTTGTCCACAACACTGAGACAGCTATTGCTCCTAGGTCATGGCCATTCACATCCTTACATACACAGATGCCTCCCATTTGTCTGTGTGGTATGGGCTACAATGAGGGGAGTACAAAACATTAACCCTGTTTTACTGTAGCTGCCACTGGTGTGATATGCACATGTCACTCTGACACCTTTTGTAGTGTTGATTCTGTCAACAGGCCACTGGTAGAACACTCCTGTGACATACGAAGGTACATCTAGTATACTCAGTGTAGCTGGAACACGGTATGGGTGATGATGTCCTATGACCTGTCACAGGTATGCTATGCAGTGTGAAATCATCCGTACTGTCATCTACTTCTGTACTGCTAACATCTACGTTGATAAAGGTTCATAGACTTGCAGACCATACTCAGCAGGGTAATAGTGCAGTGCCTCCAATTATGACTGTCGTCTCCACTTGTGGGTTGCAGTGGGTTGATATTATCCAACACCCTATCTGTATTGCATATTCATGCTCAGCACTTGTTCAGAACTTGTGAGCACTTCATGAGCTACTAATTACTATAGCACCCATTCCAACTCATTTCTTACAAGTACACTGTCTGTCCTTACATTTCCAGCTTGCTTACAGTACAACAGCTGTTGTACACATGTAACTCACATATCTTGTGAGACATGGTTGAATATACAGGCATGTCCAACTGTCACGCACCAGTGCTATTGCCTGTCTATATGATGAATATGGTGAACATGTGGCAATAGAGCAATTGTCTCATGTACACAGTCAATGCTCACCTCCCAACATACGACACTACAGCCTGTGGGAGATGCACATATGTAGCCATGCTGGGGTAATGCTCTCACCAACCCAGACTGAACCTGACATTCATGTGGGGACATGTAACATTTGCAACACACCCCACTCATCACATAGTCTCACAAGATCTCCACCACCACAGGCCACACATAGTATGAGTACGACATTTGCAGAACCTCTCCATACTCTGTGTAGGCACCAGAGGCAGCCCCATCACCAAACACAACAACAATTACTTATAGCCCACAGACTCATGTGTGCCCATCAAATACAGCCAATAGGGTGTTATAACATACCCAACACACCAGTCATAGGTGACTCTGTAGGCGGTCACACTGATGTCCCACTCAGCAGGCTACACAAGGCGATAGTCGCTTACATCTAGCTGTCGGGTAACTGGTTCTGCAACATAACCTATGCACCCATGCCACACCTCACCAGGTACAATTTGACTGTCATTCTCCATGTTAGTGTGACTGCCCTGAGATGTAACTTCCCAGACTACATGTGCAGGGACATGCAATAGCTCTCCAGTCTTGTAGCCCAGAAGGTATCGGCCAAGCCCTGGGGAGCATTCTGCATTCATCCAGACTAGATACCACTGTACAACAACTGACTGTTTCACTTCAACAGTTGCCTATGCTTCTGCTGTCATTCCACAGGCATCCAGTATCTGTCCGCTTTGAATGACATGGTCAACAAAACACGATGCTTTGGCACAGATGACCTGCACCTGTCAGCCCTGGGAGTACAGATAACATGTAAGGCTCTTGCTGCTCCTATACTGCCTGTCTTGCACAGTTTCCAATAACATTCACCACCAGAACGGGAACAGGCAAGCAAAACATGGGGTCATGTGACTCAATGCTTGACATCATCTCTGACGCACGCAGGCAAGGCACTCCTTATAATGGACCACTTCAATATCTCTGCAGTGACTGGGACCTGCCTCTAGGCTCTGCAGAGCACACCTGCACTGACAGGTTATACGCAGACCACACCTTTCAGTCATGTAACCTGGACTGAACACCCACGGCTGAGGTGTGTCCATATTTCACTATGTTGTACACACCTCCTGGCTGGTTACTTAGCACAATGCATCAGAGGTGATCCACGTGCAACTAACTGTGGCCAGAACTGCTATACACATTGTAACATGCTATGGATTCAACAACATACCCCACGGTTACCGGCCCTCATTTCTTGGTGTACTGGACAGTAGGGTTCAGACAGGTACTACTGATGTGCGACTGACACTACCCCACACTTAACTGGGATAGCTACTCATGTACCGACACATTAGGCCAATGCTGTCCAGGATTCATAACCTCCACTCGGCTGGATCAACCCATACACACCACCACCAAGACCAACAATATCCTAGACATGGACATTACCAACATGTCACTGGTGTTCCACACCTGTGGTTATCCCTCGTTGGTAGTTTCTGAACATATGCTAATCACCCTTGTTATCCACATCCCGGCACCACACCCTTCACGGCATACACAGTACAAGATTAGTACAACGCCTACTACAGACATCTTATGACAGCAGTAGTAAATGTCATGACACCCGTGCAGATGGACAATGCACATACAAATGCTGAAACATACCCCAGTGCACTTCATTAGCACTTACACGACTGCATGGATCATGCTATTCCAAACAGAGCCATGATGGTACCCACCAGATAATGGACGCCACTCTGGGGGTCCAGTTCCATGGACATAATGTACAACAAAAGGTGGAGGCTGTTGCAAAGTGGAGTACAATCCCATGGGTGGGGTAGCTCACTGGTCAGCCTCAGTAGGGCTCCGGGATCCCTTATCACATCCTCCAAACCTAGCTACGTAAACATTACTGCGACACATTCCAGGGTGTACCACAAAGCATTATGGAGGTATGTCAGTAGTCAATGGCAATACCCACATCTGCTCTGACATACGACGGTTACTCAGGAACATTACAGAACCGAGTGATGTTGGCAACATCCTGGTGGATGGGTTCAATGCTAACTTTACACCCTCTCACTCCCTACAGGGCCATAATCCATGCAGGAACATTGCGGGGTCCCTGCGGTCACAACTACACAGTTCCAACCTGCACTCTCTAAGGCCTGGAACACAGACTCCATGTGACCGTCCAACATCCCAGGCTGTGATTTACACAAACCTCAGAACGACATGTCTCCCCACTTGGCCACCAGATTCACTAATAGCCTTGTATCAGACATTGTGGCCCCTGAATGGTGCACAGCAACAGTTATCACACTCCACACAGGTGGCGCCACAATGAACCAGAGGGACTATTGCCCTATACGCCTGACTGGACTGTTCTGCAAGGCTATGGGGCACATCATCATGGAAGTCATTCACAGAGACATTGGTGGGCTCCAGACCTTTGATGCCACCCAGGTTGGACTTGTTAGGGCCAGACCATGGCTCCTACACCTGGTGGACTCCTTTGATACAGTTACCAGGGTAGTTGATGATGGTAAGGGGTCCACACAGCCTACATTGTCCTCTCATTGGCTTTCAGCACCATTCTCCATTCTGGTATTGACAACATACACATCCACCTGCACATCGACCCCTACGTCTCAGGATGTTATGCAAAGTGGCTCACGGACAGGACCCACACAATGAGGGTAGCATACCATAGTACCTACTGTATTTCAGTTACACTTGGCATACCACAGTCCTCAGTCATAGGGCCCCTCATGTTCGGTATATGCTTCCCTGAGGTACAGGCTAGCACAGAGGGACTTTCCTTGACTAGGTTTCCAGACAACTGCATACAAGGTGCCATGATAGATCCTCCAGCTGATACAGACTCCCTCCATAAGGGTGTCACTGTGACGGATACCTGATGTCGATAACATGGCCTCAAGCTGCATGACACATGGTGCATGAACATCCCCTTTGGATTACACCAATCACCCACTGACTATCACATAGGTGGTAGTCCCCTACATACATGTGACATTATATGGGATCTTAGTACACACGTATGTAGCACCCACTCCTTTGATAACCATATTGCCAATGTGGCGTGGATATCCTTCTACGTGGCCACCCTTATCTGTACTGGGTTTGTAGCTGGAACAAAGGCACCCATTGTACCTCTAAACTCCTGACGTATACACACATTCAAGGGTACAACACCCCATTTAGGGTGTACCTTACAGAACAGCAACGGCTTTACATACCACAACATTAACACACCATGAGGATTATTGAGCTCTGAAGGTTGACGTATGCGGCAGTACTACGGACACCACGACTGTACACATTTGCATACTGCATACTCAGGGGTGACCTCTGCTGAACATACAGGGCCCATGTCCACAACAATATTCATGGATATACTCCACATAAGCGACATAAGCAAAAGCCACTGAGAGCAACATGCTCATGGATATGTGCACAAACGCAACGATGAGTGGGATGTTCTTGAGGGTTACATTCCCAAACCAGACACTCACCATGCTTTGGAACATGATTCCTATGTACATCATGCAGGGACACTCAGTAGCACTGTTTATGAGATACCTCACTTGGTGGATGGGAGACACACATGTATGCCAGGGATCACTGCAGTGGCTGTACTGTGCAGAGGTGCAGGTAACACATGGCTCTGCTGTTCACAGACAGGACACTACCCTAGAGAGGTGCCGCCAGTGTAAACACTGTAGTTGGGCTTACACATAGACTTGCCAGACAGCATAGTACCTCACTATGAACCTGTGAAGCTATTACATGTCCTTTGTGCATGGTTAATTGAGTAGCTCTTCCATTTTGATTAGCTATCATGCTGTTACAGTGTCCCATGACTACAAGCCATATGTATCCTGTTATTGTGTATTGTACATGCCAATAGATGATACCTTTTGTTTGCATGATATAACTGTTATGCTGTGTAGAATATCTGACATATCTACCTACAATACTGTACATTACACATATTTTACATATTATCCCATAATGCAAAGCATACTTGCACAGCAGGACCACCTTAGGCATGTTATTGTCGTTATATGCCCATACACATGCCTACTGTGACAGTATATCAACATATACTATCCCCTGCTATGGCACGTACTTGTTGGACATACCCTACCACTGACAGCAGGTGGTGTGGAATTGTTCTGTTTAAAGCCCTCATGTAGCATCCCTTGTGGTGTCTGTGATGTTTACCTTGTGGCCCACAGCAGGACACACAATTTCTACAAGCGTTACTATGCTCAGCAAGACATCACTACATAATACCTTTTCCCACTTTATGCATTGTGGACACTTTTAATTAATACAAAACAGGCTATACATACACTAACATACTGAGTGTTCTACATACCTTGTTAGCGTTCCGAACTTTCGTAAATATCTCTCTTACACCTTTACTGTTTAAACGGTTCTATGGTATGAGCATACGGTTTGAATGTCTGGCAAGTCATCCTTATATACGTCGATACCTGTAACATGTGGTTTCCTGCCGCCAATTGGTGTTCCTGAGTAAATTATTACATGCACATCAGCTGTGCAGCTACTCCATTCACCAATTACAAGGCAACAGTGGGGTATAATTGAATTCTCCACTTGCCCTTTTGCCCTACCTTCAGAGAGACGGCCTGTATGTGTTTTGTTGTGTGGAATTGCAACTGCTATTTGTAGAGACATGGATATTTTGGATTCATGTCCCCCGTGGATTGTGTGTGATGGCTAGAGTATGTGGTTCTACATGTGAGTGTACCTGTCATCTCAACCGTCTGATAAGGGACTATTGCAAACAAAACCTGTAACATCGCCATCTGTTCCATTATACAACAGCTACGATTTCACATGGTGCCTTTACAAATGTGTCTCTCACAAGGTATGTTAACGCTTCTGCAGATGTAATTGAGTGAGTGGATGTTTGTGATGTTATTACAGTCTGTATTGCTATTGTTTCATGTGTGGGAGATGTAGGTGGGTGTACATAGCATATACAGGTTTGTGGGGACTGCATTTCTACTTATTCCATATATGTGTGTGGGCTCCTTCCCTAATTGAAGACCTATCAGTTAGTAGACTGAAACTATGGTTGTTACGGGCTTATACATTGGGCCATTGTTAATTGGTTTCTATATAGTATGCAGGTGAGGTTGATACTTCCATACCTCCGGAAATACAGCGATATGTAAAGGAATGTTACTAAATGACAGCTGTCCCATGTATTTCTGTCACAGATATTTGCACTCATTGCAGTTGTGTTGGTGACTGAACCTCTTTGGCATGGGTTGCCACCTTTTCAAATGGCCATAGTGGGACATTTGCAGGACACACATCGGTGTTTACAGGCCGACACATACCCATGGTCAGTACACAGGATAGCACATACTTTTATCCTGAATACATACTTATTCTTGTAGCACTTTAGCTACTTATCATGTTTCATGTAACATTTACGTTTTTTAGATACAGGCATAACTATTTAATGCAACTATTACATAATATATGGGACATAATTATGTCCTACAATCTCGGACATTTGCCCTTTTTAATATTTTTTGTCAGGACACAACTGCCCAGGGAGGGGCTGTCCCTCTTAAAGTGGGACAGGTGGTAACCGTATGCCTACGGCCAGCTATAACCACACCTACCATAATGATCTACCTCTGAGTTAGCACTAACAGACACACAATTCAAACACACACACACACATTACAGTTCCATGCAACCACACACAGCACCCTCAACACACACATACACAGACTATAGCAATCACAAACACAGTCGAACACAGTACCTACGTGGACCGCAACACCGGCTGCGATAACTAAATGTCCCTTAATATCATGATAATATTACACGCGGTTCTAGTGTTCCAGTACTGTGTTCTTTTGGTCTTTCAGCCTCGTGATTACCCGTGTCGGTATGTGACACATTCCATAGTTGGCAGTATCCTATTTATTTGTACCTCCATGGTTGTGTACATGTCGTTGACCTATCTACATATTTGCAGATATAGGTGAATCCGTATATATCAACATATATCTCTCTATCACCCTTTCTATCTCTATTATGTATATGTATATATATATATATATATATATATATATATATATATATATATGACAGAGAGAGTGACAGGCAGAATACACCTTTCATTGTGTACATGTCGGTGTATACTGTTACCTGGACTCCGCACGTTTGTGTTTGAACCTGTCACATTACACACCTGCCATTGGTACATCTTGGGTAGCTTAGTGTTAGGTGATTGTGTACATGATTGCGTGTTCTACTCCTGGCAGTGGTCATTTTACCCTTCAGAGCAGGCACTATTAGTACAGGGGTGAATAATGCTGGTTTCACCTGTTCTGGACATCATTGACTGTGATCTGCGCGATATTCAGAGAAGCTTAGCCCTGTTTCGTGCATATCCGTATAGTCATATTTAAATGATGCTTACCAGCACTGGGCAACGCATATTCCCACTAACATGTGCTAAACATGATCTGATGACCTGCATCCAACATGCATTATTCTGCCTTCGGGATTACGTTACATCCCTTGCAGGACGTGGGACCGGGAACATGCATGACAGTCACTGCATTTACCACTTGGGCATCTGGGATTTGTACACGTGTTATGGCGTTTTGTATGTGGACTATACTACGGCTGTTACTCCATACTGCGATCAAATGGGTAACTCAGTTAGTTTACATATGGATGAGACCTATTAATGGTATGTCCAAGTGATGTTTAATGGATGTGCTCCAGCATTGGGTATGTATGTCACAGTGAGCCACACACTATAATGTGCTACACCTTCACACAACCGTAGGTGGAGCATGCTGGGGTGACAGATACCTGTCATGGGTACACCCCATGCTTTGCCACTACATCCATGATTACATTATATGGAGCCCCTCATTAACGCACCAGGGAATCCATGCAGAGTGTGTGGGGAACAGTGATTACACACATGGATCCTGCAATTGGCTCTGCTCCACTGAGCGACAGTTGGTTACTTGATGTGGTGATGACAGCAGACACTGTTTGCCTTGATTGATGAATGGCCTCTGACAATCGGGCGTGTACCTACCGATGTACCTAGGAACCTATACACACAGTACCAACATATGCTGATAGGTGCATGTACTGTTCAGGTGTTGACATTCCTTGTTCCAATAGCTGTTGTGTGTACAATGGTTGAGGGCTGCCTATGTAGGATTCACACAGTAGGCCACCTATACATTACAATTTACAGGTGGTCGTGTGTGTGTGCCATCCATTTTACTGTGTGTGCAGGTGGAGAGGTGTGTCAGTCCGTAGGGGCCTACACTGTCAGAGTATGTGCTATACGTTCCCTCTTTGCCAAGGCATAGGCATATTGGGCATGCCTCTGTCTGCCTACTGGGGCTGGCACAGGGTGTTCATGGTCTGAATCCCTCTGTGCCTGTGATGGCCTTGGCAATTGCAGTGGGCTGTGAGGGCCTTCACCATTTTGTCCCTGCTGCAGCTGTTTCCGCAGGATCATATTATGTAGCATGGCACATACTATGAGGATGTGGGCACACGTGCCTGGAGAGTACTGCAAGGCTCCACCAGATATGTCCAAGCAACGGAACTGTGATTTCAGCATCCCAAACACACGCTCTATGATGATTCTGGTTTGTGCGTGTGCCTCATTATGGCGTTCTTGCATGGGTGTGTGTGCATTTCTGATGGGAGTCATCATCCACGGCTCCAGTGCATAGCCAGCATCCCCACAAGGTGGCCATGTGGGATGTCCCCCCTGACAAATACCTGATACAGCTGTGAGGCATGCCAGATGTGGGAGTCATGGTAGCTTCCAGGGCTGCCAGCACACACATCCATGATAATGCCCTGGACATTGCACATGACCTGGCAGCTGATGGAGTGGTATCCCTTGCGGTTTATGTAGCGCCTACCATGCTCACCAGGTAGTGACTTGATATGTATGGTGCGTGCAGTCTATCACACCCAGTAACTCCATGTAGTGTGCCACATGGTGGAAGAGATGCATATTGCTGGCCAACTCCTCCTGAGTTAGGGGGAAGTATATATGCTCATTGGCATGTGGTAACATAGCATCCAGGAACTGGTGTAGTACCCTGGATGCTGATGCCTGTGAGATCCCCATTATATCTCCAGTTGGCCTTTGAAAGGTACCTGTGGCTAGTATTCGCAAGCTTACACATACCTTCGTGTTCCCCTCTGTTGTTTCTGGATCTCAGGCGTGGCCGGCACAGCTCAACTATTTGCTGTAAGATGTCCCTGTCCACCCTGTAATGCTCTACTATCTCCAGATCATGTAGCCCCTGGTAGGTTACCCTTGGTCTGAACACTCTTCTCCTCCTCCGGGGCCTGCGGTGGTTGTCAGCATCATCCTCCACAACACCGTCAGTCTCTAACACATGGTGATGAATCACAGCTATGGCAGCTCCCAACATGTACATTGTAAAAGTTCCCCATATGTTTACACCTATGGTGCAGTGTTTGGGAATACACAGGTGTGTGTGGGGTGCTTTCACGCTTTATACTATTGTGCTGTGAACACCGATGATGTCATAGGGTGTGTATGTATGATCGTAGCTACAGGGTATCTTATGTGTTTTACAACAGGAACTACTATTGTGGTGCCTTTGGTGTTGAATTACATTTGGCTGCTGTGGATTACCTCTTGCCCTTCCCTTTACATTTCTTAATGTTTCACCTCCCATTTTCTGGCATGCATCCAGCAGCCTGCTTTCATTTGTACTTTCCTACACCTGGCTTATCTTGCATAATGTGTTCTATGGCCGGTCTACTGCAGGTTTGCTTTGCTCTGCTATGACAGTTCTCTTTTCTTTGCAATCTGACACCTCCCCTATCCTGTTTTGCAGGTTTCTGCGAGCAGACTTGTCAGCTGCCGTCGATTGCCCGCTGTGAGTTAATAGGTGTTAATTGCTCAGTTGTACTCCAATTACCCTACTGCGGCATTTCCTTATTTTCTTCCCCTGACCTTCCTGTTTGAGCTATGGTGTGTGGCGCATGCGGCCGCTTACCAGGTTTCGAGCACGTTTTCCTCCCTGTACATATGCCTTTTCGGGCACCATATGTGCTTTCAGCTAAACTATGCTGTACCTACCTCCCCACCCCTGTCCTGCGGCTTTGCTTAGCTACGGCCAGGCCGAATTTGCATTGCTCCAGTGTGCTTACAGCTATGGTGGCACACCCCACTGCTGATGTCATGTATACCTCTAAGCCACTCCTCAGTGTTGTAGTGCTGCGCTGTATGGTACATCCTTAGTCTGGCGGGACGTTTGCGATTCACTATTACCTGCCTCATTTGCATGGCATTGACCACTAATTCCTAGTTACCATGCCGAACATTGTCACAGACCCTTAGCAACTCTTGCAGCTTGGTTGTTGTGTACCATGCATACCATTGAGTATTATGGTGAAATCATGATTTGTATTACATTGTGATTTTATGACATTTGTATATATTTTCTTTGTGTTCCTGTTTGCACACACATGCCCTGCGGTTGTACTTTGCATTACTGTGGACATGGCATTAAATGTTGTTTTTTAGGTGTTGTGCATCTTTTCTTATGCCATTGGCTGTATATTTAGCCATTGGCATATGTTAACTTTGTAATACATGAGTCTGGTCTGCTTTCATAGCTCCGATGTTCTGTTTGGAAAAATGTAAACTGTGTTTTTTGGTTTACATTTCTGTGGGCTTACGCTACGCCTGCACCACTTCATGAATCGCTGTGTACCTTCATTTGCATGGTGCGGCACTGCGCATGGGGTGATTAGCATACCTAAGCTGAGGGCTGCGCAGATCTAGAGTACGCCGGTAGTGCACGTAGAATTGGATCGTACCTCAATCGCTCGGTGGCCATGTTTGGCATTATACCACCTACGCTACATCTGCGCCTGGCGCAAACTTCATGAATCCTGGGGTAATTGTTTAACCTATTTTTACCAGTTTTTATAATTTTTAATGTTTTTTATGAGATAAATATTTTTAAGGTGTGCAATATTATTCATGGTTTTATCTTGTCACCTGCTTTCACTTTTTTATCTTTTGTACCTTCTTAGCATTTTAAGCAGTTGTTAGTTTTTTAAGTGCAATTAGTTATGTTAAATAGAGAATATTCATTGATGGTGGTTTTAATTAGGGAAACACTCAGAAATGTATATATTAGTTGGTTTGACTTAATATTCTTTGTATCTGAAGTCTGACTAAATACGAAGAAAATGCTGTATTTTTAATTATGTTTATGCATTTTAATTCACAATAAAACTAATTTGTGTTTTATCTTCAAGCCATACTGATTTTCTTCTTTCCATGGTGCCTTGACTGGGTTCTGGTTCAAGTTTTACTTTTGGGTACCAGTTCGAGTTTTTTTTGATTTTTATCAATCTAAAATGCACACACACACCAACTAAAGAAAGTATAAGAGGCACACGCTCAAACAAGGAATATCATAGAGTGCATGTTTGGGCTGCTGAAGCTGTGGTTCTGGTGCCTAAATACATCTGGGGGAGTCCCGCAGTACAATATCTGTACATGTGCTAAAATATTCACTGTCTGTGGCATACTCCACAACATTATCCTGAGAAAACAGCTTCAGCATGAACTGCAAGGGGAAGGGCCACACATCCCACCACCATTGGCAAGGTCACCACAGCCACACACAGGTGAGGAATTGGAGGGGAAACCAGCAATCGCTGTGGGTGCAGGCAGATGTGGATTTGCACAAGATTGTCTTGCACTGGCTAAGAGGCAATGGATAGCACAAACATTCACCATCGAATGAGCTAAAACCTTCATAATGCACACATACAATAACATTGATGCAAGGCAACACCCACTACCTTTACCTACCCATGTAGTGGCTGTGTATTGCTAGCATCAGACAGAGTCAGCCTTGAACTAAAACTCTTGTAACTGCTGGATTTCCAAGGTAAGTGGTGCACATAGAATAGAAAAATAAATGTCTAAGAATACAAATAGATGGCATATCCTTACATACTATTACTCGGTAATGTAAGTAAGTATAAGGTGGGCATTTTTTAAAGCAATTACATCAAGATGTGACAACAATGACTTATGTGAACATGTGTGTCCTCCATCAAATAATATGGCTCATGTATCAAAGATTCACACATTCATATGTCTAAAATATACAGATTTTCACTGAATGTCCACAGTTTGGCCCATACCTCTCAATCATTTCAAAATCCTCAGAATGCCTGAGTGGCCCCTTCAATTCCCATTTTTATTTCAAATTCTTTTTTAAGGTTACAGTTGTTGCTGACATCATCACATGCAGGGGCGTGCTCGATGACATCAACTTCATGAGGCAGACTGCCAGCCTGCCGAACTTTGTTTGAAGGCTCGGACTGTGTCTGTGTTTACACTTTTACTACGTACGTTCTTACATTCAAATAGCAGGGATGAGAGGGAGGGTAGGCAGCACAGTGGCAGCAGCAGTGACCAGCAAGCAGAGGAGCTGTTAGTTAAGATTTAAGTTAACTTCTGTCAGCCAAGCCAAGCCCAAGAAGAAGCAAGTACTTTCTGCAGTGTTTTCCTCCTGCATGTACTGTGATGACCTACATTACATTTCTGCTTCCCTGCCTGAAAGTTTTTGGAAGAGATTAATAGCTGAACTAAAGGGGTATCCAGGAACAAGTACCGGACTTAAAGTAATGTAGAACGAGGTTTCTGTAGAGGCAGACTCAACAACAGTTAGAGTAAGGATCTCCCTGAACTAGCAGTGGTAACCTGGTATTATATACATTCATTTGAAAAGAAAAATTTGTATTTCGGGAGTATGTCTAGATTTCTTGAACAAAGAGGTTGAGCAGTATGCTGCTATGGTCCCCATCATGTAGCTATTGTAAGCCAATGGACAACAGGGGTATACCTCTCTCATCTGTCCAGATTTTCCCAGAATGCCCAGATTTTTGCCTCATATTTTTGGTCTGTTCCTCATAAAATTTGTGGCTTCTGGCGAATCACTGAAGATTGACGTCACTAAAGAATGACAAACATTTGAGTTTCAGACGTCAAATCCTTCAGAAATGCATGCCAGGACAAATCCTGTTGTCCTAACAACTTTCTAAGTTTATAAGATCAATATTTAAAATCTATCCCCATTTTTGGGCCTTTGTCCCTCCATTATTTCAGGGTCTTGCCAGATTTCTTGCTCTGTGGAGTTGAGAAGTATGGACAGGGAGCAAGTCCTTTGACCAGACAGTTCTCCCGAGTTGCCCCTGGAAAAAGACACCTAGTCGGTAACAAGTGTATGAATAAAGTCATTCCAGAATTGCGATATTTGCAGTCAGTCAATCACTCAATAAATAAAACTGTGCTACCTTATAAATCCATAGCAAGTATTAAAATCAAACATATTCTAAATGAGAATGGTAGATTTAAAGTAAAATGATGCTGCTGGTTTTGACTGCATTCAACTTATGAACCATCGCTAATACTGAAAATTCTAAAAAAAAACCTATGCAGTTTGGGATGAGAAAATTATGACAAAACACCACTACTTCAAAAAATTAAAACTCCTACTATTTAGTAATTTCAGCCCATGTGTGAAAAACAATGACAAATATGGACTCATGAATAAATGCTGCATGCATATACAAAATATATGAGCATTCCTAGTTAGTTGACAGTTGCATGTTTTTCTCACCTCTGTGTGGCTTCGGATTGTTTCAGTCTCAAAGAATATTCAATACCAATCTGGCAAGCTGACAAAAAATTAGCATTTTAATAAATAAAGGGCATAATAATCTGATTTATGTATATACAGGTAGACACTGAATTAAGCATCATACTATCCAATTACCATGATGAAAGTTTGTGCACATAAGAAAATTTAAATATAATAATATAACCAATAACTTAATTGGAAAAAAGAAACTAATTTTAGGATAATGTTGCACTTAGTGTGTGTGTAATCAGTGAGCACTCCATGGTTTGAAAAAGGTAAAAAGCTGCCATGCCATGTTGTCAAACAAAAATTTCCAGACTGTTTAGCAAATCACATTAGAAGAAACCAATGTTTGTAGCCAATGAGAAACAACTTTGCATGGCTAGTTAGTTGTTGCCATTGAGTGTTAGGTTTGGCTAGATTGTGCACAGATTGTTGGTGACTGTTTCTCTATTTATATTAGCACATGTTGTAGTTAATTATGTTCACAGTAGTAGGGATGCATTTTTTTATTGTGAAGTTGCAACTGTGATTTGGAACAATAAACAAACCCCAACAGTTTATTCAAAGATTTTTCTGGGTCAGTGAAACATCTTATTGGGACAGACCATTTAGGAAATAAATATTACTATGTTCCACAACAAAAGTCTTGTTCTAATCAGTGACAATGAAGTTGGCTAAAATGGACTGCCAACAGGATACTCTTGATTTTATTTTTTGTTTTTAATTTCATCCAGCAGTAGCTTATAACCTTGCACTCTCAGTCACAGCACTTTCAAGGGCAGACGCAGTCCATTTAATATTCAGTTTTGCAACTTGCTATAAAAAAGATTAAGGGGGGAGTAGGATTGTTTATGTATTATTTGTTGATTGCTGATCAAGGCAGTGTTTATAGGCTACTGGCCCATTTTCAAAGAACGCTCAAGGCATATCTCTCAGCTGCTCTAAGGGACAAATGCAGGGGAATAAGCGGGGACACCTTTTAAAGTATTAATACTATTACCTTGAGACATTGATAGAATAAGGTAATGTAAATTAACTGAAGTTTTCTGAAATAAAAGAAGTCTGTCTGTAACTCTTATTATTGACATAATTTAAATAATATAATCCACCAGCTTTTCTTCTAAAATTATCAGTATTAGGAGGGACAAAGTGCAGTGTTGTGCCAAAATCAGGGAAGTTCATTCTTGAAAATTGGGGACTGTTGAGAGGTATGACTCAATGAGGTATTCATACCAAGTAGAGGAAATTTGAACCCAGGGCAAAAATCTTTTGATAGGTGTCATCGGCTCTTAACTCAAGCCTGTACCACGGGACCTGTTTAATACATACTCAATCTCTCAGAGCAAGAAATCTGGACAAAGCCAAAAATAATGGTGGGACAAAGGCCCAAATGTAGGGACAGATTTTATATATTGCTCCGGTAAACTCAGATAGTTGCTAGAATAACAGGTTTGTATTATTATGTGTTTTGTGAGGGATATGAAAATGGAAACTCAAATGTCTGCCATTATTTATTATTATTTAGTGACTTCAATTGTCATGTTAGTATCCCACAATTCCATTCGAGTGGGCAGGATTACATGATTATGTATGCACATTTTATGTTAACCAGCGTCACGATTTCTAACCAGTTGCCCTACTTTTCATGGCCTTTTGTCCAGATTTTTGATGTTTCCGAACTGAGAGATATAGTTTGGCCTCATACTTTTGTACTGGCAAATCATTAAACAGTGAAGTCAGAAAATAATGGCACACATTTCAGTTTCAGACTTCATATCCCTCAGAACAAACATAAAAATAGCAATGCAAAACCTGTTATTCCATCAACTGTCTAAGTTTGTAAGACCCCAATGTTTAATAAATCTCACCATTGTTGGACATTTTTCACACTTTTATTTATGGATTGGTCCAGCTTTGTTGGCCTAACAGTTTGGCAGGAATGTACACTGTAACAAAGTAGTGCAACTTGCAAAACAGCATCACAAAAACAGATATACTAAGCACTAAGTCAGCTATGCACCCTGAGCATCAGACAAAAAACTTAAGAATCATGAATCCAAAAGACAGAAAACAAGGATATGGCATAGTGATGATCATTTGCACAGGGTATTGGGGGGAGGGGTTGTAGGAGGCTTAGGCTGACACAAAAGGTTGTGAGTGCATATGGGCAAGTAAGAGAAACAGGCAGACTTTTGGATAAAGTATCAAATGACCACTGAGACAGAATGAGCTTTAAGCCCAAAGACTGACTCATTTAATTGTTATGTGTGTGTGTGTCTTTATGGGCACGAGGGGAAATTGGTGTGTGAGTGTCTGCATGTGCTGGCTCTATGTCCCGGTATGTCAGACCGGTGTGAGCTGTGCATGGTAGAGGTGACAGTTTATCGTCATTCCTGACTCTGAGAACCGGCTCTGCCAAGATTTGCACTGGCATGTCCATGCCCATGGTCAGATGCACTGCTGCTACCTGAATGTGACTGGTGTCTGCTGGATGAGCTCTCCTCACAAGTATGCCCAAGACCACTAACCCATGGACTGCCATGTCTGGATGTGGAAATTTCAACCACTGATGGAGTAGTGGAAGTAGTGCCACTATGGCATCATGATCGGGCACAGCCACATTGGTTAACATCAGATGATGTAGCTGACCAACTCCCACATGGATGCCATCCCCCTCCCAACAGAGATTCCATCACAGACACTGCCCATTCTAATGTGTCATTCATCTGATCCATTGAATCGGCAACACAGTGGAGCAGTCATGCATGTAAGCCCGTGACACATCTACAACCCTAAGCATTTCCTTGGAGGCCCTATTGGAATGTGCTTGCACCTCTATGATGGCCCTAAACATATGTCAAGTGGTATGGAAATACACACCTGGATCAGGTGGAGAATGGACTGGATGGCACCTACAAGCAAAACAAACAACACTGCTGTATGACATCTTGCCCACACTTTGGCTATGGCTAGAGTCAACAGGCACTAAAGCCATAGTAACCACACTACCCTGATCAAGTGTCCAATATCTGAGGGCTCACTAGAATGGGTTTGCATAGGCATACTGGCTGTGTCCGACGGAATTACAGGGTATGGCTGAATGTCAACCTCAGTGTCAGATACAATCTCTGCGCCAACTGTGCATATGTTTAGCCACCATCATCATCAGAGTTTGCCAATACTCTAACATCAGGTGGTAAGAATCCTACACTTCAACCATCAGGATCACCTGTAGTAATAAGTAACAAACACAGGAAAGAAATTAATAGCTACATTACTACAGTTCAATATATGCTAACACACTAACACAGGTGCCACTTTCACAGATGGTACAGCAATACACACTCCTGACACCCACGTCACACATATGGATAAATGAATACTTCTATGAAATGCTCATCTGTACTGAAATAACAATGTGTGGCTTACTGTATGCAGATGACTCCAGACTTTCTAGGTAGGATGGTCCTGGAAGAACTTAAGCAAAATGTAAGGATATAATCATCACAATAACAGTGACATCAGGGATTTTGACCTTTATATGTCCATTAACAATACATTTAACTGAAATTTGGATGACGTGTCTACCTCAAAACCTTGTATAATGAACCAGAATGTGTTGTTAACTGTATCAATCTATAGCTAGTCCCCCCACCAAAATGTATTAAACCAACTTAAGTATTGCTTTCACTATTTTACTATACAAGAAATATTTAATCAGCAGCATCAACATCAATCACATGCTCTTGTGCACTTTCCACTGAGCTCTCTGGATTTCTGACAGTGGACCGGAACCCTTCATGTGGTGTCTGTGGTGGCTCTTTAGCAGCCCACTGGTTGCCAGCTGTCCACAGGCCACTGCAGCAGTTCTCGTCTGGACTGATGAAATCATCTCAGTGGCCCTATGATGCACCTGATAATATGTCTTGCTGCATCCCCCAACAGTATTCACATTGTTCACATTCTGGTTCCAAATTTGCATTCTTCAAGATATGTCCTCACAGCCTCTCTCAAGCAGAAAGGCACCATGTTACTGAAAAGCTTGGATGATGACATTGTTTTTAGGTTCACTGAAGGGGGGGGGGTTGCGGGGATTGGGACTTTTGGGTGCCATAGTCCTAGGTGACATAAACACAAAAGAAAGATACTACAAATAAATATCACATATAATTCCTGCTTAGATATAACACATATTAGTTTTTCAATATTACTCATTGGAGAAAAAAAATTTAAGTTATTCAAATATAAAAAAGGTTTATGTGGTAGTAGCATATCACAGTCACACAAAAACATTTGAGTCAAAACAAGGAGTAACAATAGCAAAGCAAACTTTTGCAAAATTATTTTGGTTGTGACAACACAGAGATGGAACTTGCCCCCCCCCCCCAAAAAAAAGAAAACAGGCAAATGACATTTAAGTACCAAACAACAGTGGGTAAAACTGCCTTCCAGTTTATAGCCTGCTACAGACCACCCTCCCAAACCCAGGAACCACACTCGGCCTTCCTGAGAACACTGGAAAATATGAAGGTCTCTCCAAACACCATTATATTGGGTGACTTCAACTACCCAAACATAGACTGGGAGCATTACTCTAGCTCCAACACCCTAGCCCAAAGGTTCCTAGAATTTATAAACTCAAATGCTATGGAACAACTTGTTACCACTCCCACAAGAGGGGAAAACATACTGGACCTGATCATCACCAACATGGGGACTCTATGCTCCAGACCAGAAGTGTATCCTCACTGGTAAGATCAGACCATAAACTAATCTCACTGGATATTCACATCCCGACCCCACCCCTGCCCAGAAAACCACAGTGAAAAACTTCTCTAAAGCAAATTTTACACTCCTCAAAACTGAGGTGGAATCCTTCAAAGCCCCGGCCTGTGGAAAATACTGCCCAGACCGCAGAATCCTTTATAAACGCATTCTATGAACACCTTCAGGAATGCATGGATCATGCGATCCCAAATAAAACCAAGACCCAATCCTCCAAAGGCAGACGTCCTGTCTGGTGGACCCCAGCCATAAACAAACTATACAATAGAAGGAGGAAGCTACTAAATGATAAAGCAAAATCCCAAAAGGGAAGGCATCACTGATCAGTATTAGCAAAAACTACGGGCACACATAAAATTGTCTAAGGCCAGCTTCGAGAAAAATTGCACAGGACACTAAGGATAATCACAAGGCTTTCTTTAGTTATGTTAGGAACCTGGGTGGTAATTCCCAGATATGCTCAGAATTAGTCAAAATGACAAAAATACACCGAACCCACAGACATTGCCAACATCCTAGCTGACAGGTTCAGCAAACTTCTCCCCTCTCCCACCAAAAGGGCAAATATCTATCCCAGCAGAGTGCTGCCCCTGACATCTCAGATGCTCAGGTAAGAGCCGCCTCTCCAAAGCAAAAAACACAGCATCAATGGGACCAGATGGTGTCCGCGGCTGCGTCCTACATGAACTCAAACTAGATCTAAGCGCAACCATAAAACTACTGTTCAATCTCAGCCTTACTACAGGATATGTGCCCAAAGAGTGGCGACAGCAACAGTGGTCCCTCTCCATAAAGGTGGTGCCTCAATGGATCCTGGAAACTATCGCCCCATAAGCCTGACTAGCTTGGTCTGCAAAGCTATGGAAAGGATCATCATGGACCTCATAAATAAAGATATTGGGGACCTACAAACACTGGATCCTACCCAGTTCGGCTTTGTTAAGGGCAGATCCTGCCTCTTAAACCTGGTTGATTTCTTTGAAACAGTCACCAAGGCCATTGACGAGGGAAGGTGGTCCACACAGCCTACCTGGACCTCGCAAAAGCCTTCGATACAATACCCCACTCGGGCATTATAGATAAGCTCACCAGCTTAAATATAAACCCCTATGTCACTAGATGGATTGCAAACTGGCTCAAGGACAGAACCCACATGGTTAGAATTGCTGGAGCCATGTCAGACTCCAAACCAGTTACAAGTGGTGTCCCACAAGGCTCAGTCCTGGGACCTCTCTTGTTCGGTATATATTTCTCGGAGGTACAGGCCAACACGGAAGGACTGTGGCTGACCAAGTTCGCAGATGACTGCAAACTGGGCTTCATAATCGACTCTCCAGCCGACACAAGCATCCTCCAAAAGGGCCTCATAGAAACAGACAACTGGTGCCAGAGCCATGGCCTCAAGCTAAATGCCAAAAAGTGTATAGTCATCCCCTTTGGCAAAATCAAAGTGCCCACAAATTACCACATAGGTGGAAATCCATTAAGTACAGAAGAAGTAATTAGGGACCTGGGGACCCAAGTTGATAGTAATCTCTCATTTGACAACCACGTGGCCAAAGTGGTTAGAAAAACATTTTATATAGCCCACCTAATCATGAAGGGATTCACATCTAGATCAGGGAGGTCATCGTGCCTCTTTACTCATCCCTCATCAGGCCCATAATTGAGTACAATGCCCCTTTTGGGATGTACCTTACCAGACACCTGCAGCAACTGGAAAGACCCCAAAAGTACCTCACCAAGAGGATCAAAGGGCTCAAACAGATGCCATATGCTGCCCGGTTAAAGAAACTCCAGCTCTACTCAGTGGCATACCGCCTGTTCAGAGGCGATCTGTGCCTGACGTATAAAGCCATGTCCAACCCGGAATTAATGGACATGCTGCACCTCAGAAAATCCAAATCCCATCGAGCTACACGCTCGAGAGACTTGAACCTCAGCACTGACATAAATAGGACATGCTGGAGGGATAGATTCATAACCCAGAGGCTCCCTTCACTCTGGAATAAAATCCCAGTCCAGGTTAGGCAGAGTCCCTCATTGACTCTCTTCAAGAGGAATCTTGATGAGTGGATGGGAGATCGTAGGTTTACCTCGGGTATCACTTCTGTGTCACTGTTAGACAGAGGCACAGTATACTAACCTCGAAAAAGGGCATAGCAAAATAAATTTAAAATGGGTGGCGAAAGCCAAACACATTCTGGCTAGGCTTATAAATACCCTAGGGCAGATAGCCTAGTATGAACCTATGAACCTATGAACCTACAAAGGAATAAAACATTAGTGAATTGTTATAAGTGCTGTCAAACAAATTATCCCAAAAATATGTGTACACATTTACCACATAACATTCATTTTTATGCAATTGCCAGTCACCTCTACTTGTGCCCAGCACTCCCCTAGAAGTGTCGATGCATCATCCAAGAAGGCTAACACCCATGTGTCATTGACAATACAATACATTTACATTTCACTGAAATAAAATAGAAGAATGTAAAGAGAAACAGTTGTAACATTAACACTTGTGATAAAAGTTAAATAAGGCTATGCATCTGAGAAAGTAAAATGCCCTGACAAAAATGTATACAGATAAAAGAAGCATTTGCTAATGCATGTATATATATTTTCCTAGTGACATGTGAGCATATCCAGTATATAACTGAAAATGCAATCATACCTTATCAAGATCGATAGTCTTCTGTACAGATAAATCCAAAGTAATGCCAATCATCATCTGTGTTATCCACGTAAACAATTCTAATCACCATCAGGTTCCCTTGTTACATGGTTACTTTTTTATAGTATAGAACCAGGACTGTGAGCACAGTGAAGATGCAAATGAACTCACTAAAATTGCTGAATCACAAATTCTTGGCTGTGTAGCAGATGTAAATGAAGTGCAGGCACTCTCTCAGTGTTTGTTGCTAATGGATTGCAACTGTGAATGATTACTGGTTGGGAGAAGGAAAACACAACAGCAATTCAGACTGCCTCACCTCCAGTATGTGTGTCAGCCACAGAGTGTAAAAGTAATTATATCAAGATTTTAAATTTAAGTAAACAGTGCACATTTCACAGTTTCTGTTCAGTAACATCCAACGTCCCCTGCATTTGCTGAAAACTGTATATTATTGCCATTTAATATTCTCATACATTTAAGGAGAATGACACAAAACGCTTTTCAGGCTGCATGCCTCAGATTACTGCTCAGATAAGAGAAGATTGAACACCATAGATAGATAAGACAGAGCTACATTTCTGCAAACAATAGCCACAAATAATCGTGTGATCACTCATTGCACTACATCTGAAATTATTACATGTACAAACAACTCAGAAGTGTAAAAAGTGCCATATGTCTTGTTAATACTGCAGATGATTTTAAACTTGATTGCATGCATAATGATTTTCATTCTCTGCTGTAAAGCTATCGCTGGGGCAAAAAGGGATAAGACACCCTTACTACATTTTGAAGGTTCATTAGTGTAAGAGTTCAAATCCAGACTTGTGTAAAAATCTTTATGGATAATAACATATATTTTGTAGTGTTGTTTATTTTATAGATTTGTTTTCCTTTTTAATGACAGTATTTTCACTGTGCATGGCTTAATGAAACAGGGGAAATGGATAAACACAATACATGTAATGTACTTCTTTGATAACTAATGCATCAACTACCCCTGTGAATTACCTGTGTGCATAGCACATCTGCTAAACACATTGATACATGCAGCATATACTATTTGTCTTTTAAGGATGAAACCTAATAAACACTGCTCACAAGGATATAACAACTTTAGCTTTGCTTGTCTTATTTGTATGACACTTACCATCATGCAAACCTGGACTAATGGCACACACAAGAAGCAGAACAATCACCTGGAGACAAGATGCAGACATTCTTGAATTCAAAAAGGATACATTGTTGCATCTTTTGCTATCCATTGAGCAACACCGCTTAGAGATGTGTGGCAGTTAGCAATCTTCCTGAACACCTGCAGGTCTAGAACACCTGCAGAGAGGAAGCAGACAGTAGACAATTTCAAAATAGATACATTCTCTCAAGTACATTGGGCACCACACAGACATGCTAAGTGGTGTTGCCCAGCAGTTAATACACAGAAGTTAATAATGAATAGGAAAATATACAAGTGTTGTTTAACTATTCCTTTGGCAGCAGGTGTAAGTGTAGGGCTGCAATACAGGTGGTTCTGGGTTCTAATACATGAATTTCCAAATATTTTTACTGTTGTTCCATTTCACTTCATATTAAGTGTCACATAAAAATGTGCACATGATTATAAATAACAGTCAGTATGTATAGCAATGGAGCTTATATGAATTATATGTATGACTGAGAGTATACTGACTTCTACATTTCTACAATTATAACTGTGGTATCTGGTGTTGGATGGCCTTCAGAATTCAATAAGGGTCATACACACATGAATATATAAACCAGGCCCTTCTCAGGGTGTATGTTACGATGTTGAAACTTCGTAATATCGAACACCTAAACATCGAGCCATATTCATCGAAACACATTTACGCAAATCGATGAATACTTCCAGGGAAAAGATGTAGTTGGCCAACTACATGGTGTTGCCCTTTTCTCTACTGTAGTGTGATCTCAGAGTTGGTATATTTAGTTAGGCAGGGTGTAAGGGGCCCAGCCCCCCACATCGGGGTTGTGAGGGGTGAAGGCCCCCACATAGGTGGGTTTGTTTTATGTTAGGTTAGTTATGTTGGATTGCGGGTCAAGTGTTTTTTGCACTGTAAGTATTTATTGATTTGAGTAAATACATTTTGATGAATATGGCTCGATGTTTATGTATTCAATATTACAATGTTTCGATGTAATATAGACCCCCTTCTCAGGTCACACACACACATGGTTAACCCCTCAATCTGTCATGTGTATTTATATATAATTCATGATTATGTCTGAGAAGCACTTGTTCTGTGGCAAGGACAGAAAATCACCACTGTGGAAAAAAATGTCAAATCATAAATGTGTCAGGTCACGAAATATATGCTCCCAGTACACATCTGCAAAGTTAAATCACTTAACAGTTCCAACAGCAAACAACCTTCAAACTAATGCCCAGTGTCACGTTAACCCTCCAGTTTCCAAAACTGCTCTCCTCTCTGTTTGGCACTGTTGTTCTCCACTTAACGTCACTCAAACACAATTGTCATTGGTGTTCAGGTTTGTGCACTACCAGTAAATGCGATAACAGCTATTGGAAGGAAATTGTTCTTAGCTATTACTGTTTTCCCTGGCTGGGCATGTCTGGTAGTAGAAGGGAGGGTGCCCAATGCAGGGTGTAGAGATGGGGTGCTGAGGAGTCTAGAATCTTCATTGGACTCCTTGTAAAGCCCAACAGTCAAAGGCTTTTGCAGGGTGACTATATTGGCTCCCAAGGCTAAGGCTTGGAATAGTCTGGCCAAGGCTGTCTCCAGTGTGATTGGCATTCCACACACGGGAAAACTGTGTAGGCATCACTTTAATGACCCAAAAAGGTGCATGAGAGATACACTCAACCAGTGGCTGGATGAGTTCAGCACTGGTAACATCCCACAGTTGTGTATGTATAATGATAAAGAGAACTTAAGTAGATAGAAAGCTGCATATAAATAAGACTGCTATGCATAATGCTCTTCTCTCATTCTCTTTCCTTTATTCCACAGCCAGTGCAGAGATTACGGCAAATAGAGAGGCCCATGCTGAGCATCTAGAGAGACTGAGGGAAGCAAGGGGTATGTATGCAACACAAGTGAAGTATTATTTTAGCTTCTAAATGTGTTTCTTTTCTATACAGTTGTAGCAAACTAAACATGCATATCCTAACTGTAAAGGCAAGCTTGCATGCTTTAGTCTGTAGCACAAACCAACTGTAGGAGTAAAGTCTAAGACTGTAATCAGACATTGTGGTTTCAGATACCACAAGCAACAAATATAAAATAGTACAATCCCTTAAAAATATTACATTAATTCATTTCTATCCAAGTGACATAAATCACCTGCTGTTAACGTAATCTGTATAACTGGACCAAGCATATGTACAATATGTACAATATATACACATTGCTAGGATTACTTTGAACAATTCTTAATTATAGTCTGTAGTTGTTACAAAGTATACTTAAATGTAAAAGTTCAGATAAACTACTTTATTACTGTGATAATGCATTGTATATCACATATGATGGTACTAATTTTATCTCTTTTTTCCTCTCACCCCATTCCTTATCTCTCTTTATTTTTTATTTATATGTTTGCTGTAGAAATGTTTACATGTCATTCATCTCTGACAAATCACAAAATGCTTTACAGCACAGGGAGATAGGCCAACCCCAGTGGCTCAGCCTGCTCCTACTCCACCGTCTCCTGCACCAATGCCCACCACATCTGGGACTCAACCTGGCAGTACTGGCTGTGCTGCTCCTGCATTATCTGTACCCTGAGTTAGCACTACCCTGGCAGCTGGTGCTGCCGTACCCTCCAGGAGTACTGGCAGAGGTGGAGATCTTATCACCCACCAGGAGATGCCATGGTGGTTGTGTAGGGTTGTGCATAGCACCATTGGTGAATGCCTATGCTGGATGTAGAGGGTGCTTTCCTTTACAGTTCACAGAAGAAGATGCTAAACAGTCCAACAGCCAGCAGAGTAAAGGGATTGTGATGATAGATATACAGGTGAGGACTAGATTCTCAATTTTCCTATTTTTGATGGGCATGGGCATCTGTTGTCCCCTCCATAACCCAAATAATGGTGTTCCCCAACCTGTTGTGTCTCTCATCACCCCTTTGTCCTGTTTGTTTGCATCTTCTTCCTCACCTACCCTAATTACCTGACCCAGAAATGCCTATGTCCCTTACCCAACATTCCTCACTTATTGAAGTAAAAATAAATAGGCACCTGTACCACAAAAAAATATATTGTCCCTTACGTAGCTCTCCACTTCACACATCTGTTTTCTTGACACACTTGATTTGGTCCTATTGGCTATACAACACAATTGCATTGTTTACACCTTTCTTTGTTGAGGTGACAGTTCAAATTCAGCCAATATTCAATTTACACTGTTTAAGAAGTGGATGGCTACTTCCCTTCCTCCTTCCTGCACATCCCTATATTGCTTTCCCATTGCAACCCCCCCCCCGCTTGCTCCCATTTCACAATTTTCCTGTCTACCCCATTTTATCACCTTTAATCTGGTCAAAAAAATAGAATCCCGCACAACACACATAAGTGGGAAAAAAAACCAATGAAGCCCTTCACTTTTTGTCCTCTGTGTTTGACATCAAGCACCAATGCCAATCAACAGTGAACAGCTCTTCAGTGGTGTGGTTACCTCTGAACAATGCTGCTTAAATGTGCTGCACTAAGGTAACACACAGTGAATGTAGAGTAAAGAATTATTTCATTGCATTATACATACTTATTTAAGAATATTGCATACACCTAGATTCAAACCCTATATCATTTGGTCTCCTAAATATGTGTCAGTGCATTTAGACTTTGTTCTACAGAGCTGGTTAAGCAGCAGGTGTGTTTCATACACTCACGTCTCAGAACTCTCATAATCTTAGCAATGAGGCTCACCTTTACTCACCATTTAACTATCTGCAAACAGGGAAAGCAGTATAAATGTGTATGTTGCATGCTCACTTTGCCATCGATCATGAAAACCCACTGCTCAGTGTTGCACTATGGGAAGTGCACAATAGCATGTATTAATTATGGTTACTGTCCATTTAGTCTTCATTCCATGAAAGTGCATGCAAAACCACAAACAAAGGGAAGGCACCTTTTAAGGAAAGAACACATAGTTGCACTGCAGCCATCTTTTAGATCAACCCATGCACTTCAAACTTGGTATCGCAGTACTTGCTCACCACTATATCAACTACAATACAGAAATAAATGAAACATGTTTTCTTATATACCATATACATTTATAATAACAATACGCATACAGATGTTCCAATATTTCTAGTAATGTGGATAGTTGTTTGCAAATAGTTTGCAAACCTGGCTTTTTAATCTATACATGTACATTGGAGACACAACAGCAAATGCTACACTTTGCACACTCATCAATGTGGTAACATATTGGTCTTTAATATTAGTACATGGCTAGCTATCCATTTCAGACAGGCCTCTCATCATCTGCTATCCAATATCCAGTGATGATGTCATCCACTATAAACTGTACTGCAACCTTGTAAAAGTCAGACTTCTGCTGTAGCACTTACTTTAACTGCTGAGATCCCTATTCTGTGCACTTAGGGATTCTAATCTCACTGCAGTCAACGGATGTGTGTGTGTGTGTGTGTGTGTGTGTGTGTGTGTGTGTGTGTGTGTGTGTGTGTGTGTGTGTGTGTGTGTGTGTGTGTGTCTGTCTGTCTGTCTAGTCAGAACAGCATAATTGTGTATCCTGAAATTCATCATTACAATCCCGTGAAGTACAAATATTTTGACAGTTGGACATGCCTACACATACATTTCATTCATGCTTCCCAACATTTTCTTTCCAACATCCACTATAAATTTCCTGCAGCCTTATAAACATCAGAATTGTGCCATGGTGCTTGCAATATGTACTGAGTTCTCCAGTCTGTGTACTTAGGTTAGGGGTTCTGTTCTCACTGCAGTCAATGATGTGGGTGTGTATGTGCACTTGCTTGGCATTCAAGAGAGCATTTCAGCATGAGGGATACTGCTATTATCATCTTCCTCTCACCAGACACTAGTGATGTCATCACTTATAACGTGTTATCTGATACTCTCCAAGTCAGTCATGTGCTGTTACACTTATGCTAAATACAGAGGTCTCTAGTCAGTCTATTTAGATAGGTAGGCAATCGATTCTCATTGCAATTAACTGGTGTGTGTCTGTGTGTGTGTGTGTGTGTGTGTGTGTGTGTGTGTGTGTGTGTGTGTGTGTGTGTGTGTGTGTGTGTGTGTGTGTGTGTGTGTGTGTGTGTGTGTGTGTGTGTGTGTGTGTGTGTGTGTGTGTGTGTGTGTGTGTGTGTGTGTGTGTGTGTGTGTGTGTGTGTGTGTGTGTGTGTGTGCACATTTGTGTGTCTTTGTGTACTTGCTTGACATTAGAGAGAGCATTTTAGGCTGGCATGTGGGTTACTGCTATTACCATCTTCCTCTCACCAGATTATGCTGATGTCATCAGCTATAAAATATTCCCTGACAATATAAAAACTAGAATTGTGCTGTGGAACTTGTGTTAAGTCTAGAAATAGGTATGTTTAGAATGATATATGAGTCCACAGCTATTTCCAACACTCCTCAAAACATCTTGTTGTATTATACAATAATTATGTCATCCTGTGTTACATGGACGCTGATGGTATATAAGACAAACCTGTGCTGTGGCACTAACATTAACTACTGTGTTTTCAGTGTACTTTAACTACACATATAGGTGTTCTAATCTGACAGCAACCTACTTGAATGTCTATACATACAACTATCACTTATGAGACAATATTACACAAGGATGTGATTCCACATCCATGCCCTACAGTGCTTGCAACATGTTCTCCTCAGCATACAATGATGCTATCATGCTCTGTATACTGCAACGTGACAATGTTACAGTCAGATATTCATTGTGTTGCCACTGTGATATTGTATGGCATTTATATCCAATGCCTACACAGGTGTAATGTTCATCTCAGACCAAGTACACTGCTCTGTTTGGTTGTGGGTTTATTATGGTCATTGTGTGATCTTTGGAATAGCTCTTCATTTCACTACCACTGGGGCTACCATTCATATAGCCCTACACATCCTCCTTTGTCCTCTGGCCACATGACATCCTTCCTATAGAGGAGTGAAGCATATCCTCATGTCAACTATGCATGCACACATCATGAAGCAGAGTCCATCCATGAGCCTATGTAAGACATGCTCAGACTACTGCATGTTGGATTGCTAATTCGGTCATGCTGTGGTGCACATGTCACATATGGTTAGTGACAGAATGTAATGCAATCCAACAAGTATACACATAAGCTCAATAGTCTTACTATATACATATAGGCATTTTTACTTTCATTTTTATAATGATGGCTAGGATTTCATGTGATGCTGGCCATCAGCCTAATAGTGTCCTATGACTCTATGATCACTTGACATGTCAATGTTGCTGTCAGTGATATATACTATATTGAGCTGCAGATATACATTATGGCTACAAAAGGGTATTACAATCTGTAATGTGAGTTAATATATTGATGGTGGTTACTACCATTACATTACAAGCTCCTTCTATAACAGCTGTAGTAATATACCCCCTGAGAACTGTTGACATAGGTTCATAGTTTCATGGGAGGTTACTAGGTGAGCGGTCCTACAGCCCTTACAAGCCTGGTCATGTCCATGACAATTAGCATCAATTGTCCGTATTAGGTGGGTGTAATTTGCAGAGTGAGTTTATGATCCACACTGACTAACACTGTTCATGAGGGAAATCGGTGCCACCCTCATGGGAATTTGTGGTCTCCCATCCATTATCTAGGTTGCATTTTAATAGGGTAGTGAGCAGCTCTGCTTCTTGTGATTTGGAAGGTTATTCCAGAGGAGTGGCAGTCTCAGGGAGATATATCTCTATCTCAATCATGTTCTTTGAATGTCACAGGCTAGGTTAAGATCCCTAGAGTAAGTGACTCTTGTTCCATTAGATTTGCGGATGTGCAGCATTTCCATCGGTGCAGGGCTAGGGCCTGTCCTGTAAGCCAGGGACAAGTAACCTCTCAGAAGCCAGTACAATGCAGAGTACAGTGGCTGGGCCTTCAGTCTATCCATGTACATCATGGCATGGTTTGGAGGCCCTGCATTTTCTTGTTGAGAAATCCCTGTGGTCTCTCTCTAACTGCTGCAGGTGTCTGGTGTGGTGCATGCAAAAGGAACAATTGTACTCTATTAATGTTCTGCTGATGGTTGAGTACAGTGGTGTTATAACATCCTCATACCTGGATGCAATGCCCTTACTTATGAGGTGCATGACAAAGAAGGCTTTCCTTACCACTGTGGAAGCTTGTTTGGCAAAGTTGAGATTGTTTTCTACTGATGTTCCCAGGTTTCACAGCACTAGGTTTGAGCTTGGGGGGGGGGGGTGTTGTCAATACTGTAATTAGCTGGGAATTCTACTTTGCCAAAGGCAATAATAATGGCACTTTTTTTGCGTTTAGTTGTAAACCGTGGCTTTGGCACCAATTAATTGTCTGTTAGCCCCTCTCGTAATATGTTAACATCATTGGTAGACAGAATGATGCACCCAGTTTGCAAGCATCAGCAACCTTGGTACGCCAAAGGCTGTTTACTGCCTAAACTTCAAAAAAATAAATTCCAAACAGTAAAGGCCCCAGCACAGATTCTTGTGGTACTCTTCTGGTAATGGCTCTTCTGGTAGAGGTTGAGTCACCAACTTTGACACTATGTGTTCTGTTGGTGATCCATTTGGCTATCCATCTAGTGACATAAGGGTTAATCTACAGCTTGGATAATTTCTGAATGATGCCTGAGTGGGGGACTTTGTCAAAAGCTTTGGCCAGGTCAAGATAGGCAGTATACACTGTTTTACCTTCAGCCAGCTCTTTGGTGACTTTCTTGTAGAAGTCTACTAGATTTAATAAGCATGATTTACCCTTATCAAAGCCAAATTGGTTTGGGTCTAGAGTTTGAAGGTTACCTATGTCCTTGTTGATAATGTCCATAATGACTCTTTTTATGGCCTTGCAGATGAGACTGGCTAGACTTATGAGTCTATAGATCCCAGGGTCAGTTGATGCCCATGCCCCCTTTGTGCAAGGGGATTACTGTTGCTGTTTTTCACTCTGCTGGAGCAAAGGCACTTCTCACGCTATGGTTGAAAAGGATGCTAAGTGGGTCCACTAGGTCCTGATTTAAATTACTTAGTAAGCAACTTGTGATGTTATCTGGTACCACTGAGGCTGTGATTTTAGCCTTGGAGAGAACAGATATGACCCGATCTCTAGAGATATTTGCAGGAAGACTTTTGTTAGGTATGGTTCGGAGTATGGCCTGTGTGTCCAGAGGGGTGAAGTTTTCACCATATCTGTCAGTTAGCAGGTTGGCAATTTCTTCCTGTGCAGCTTCATGTTTAGGCTCCTACCATTAAGCAGCAGAATCTTGAATTTGCCTCCAGTTGATTTTTTTACATTGGAATTTTTGTTGCTTTTGCATTGCCTAAAAAGGCACTATGGGAGGAAAGCACCTTTGCCAGTATCCTACAGCCTAGAGGGCATGGGTGCAGACCATCTCTGGCAAAGCAGCGTGGCTTGTCAACTATCTCATTCCAGGCTGAGAGATACTGGATCCCTCTGGACTGACATCCGACTCTAAGCCAATTGTTGATGTCGATCATATCTTGTTTATATTATGGCATCATCCTGGGTGATTTGCATTCTACATATACATTCACTGCGCAGTCCATACTGCATCATGTTGATATGTGATTTGTGCTCCCGCTACAACTGTCTTCATTGGCATGCCCTCATCTGCTGTACATTACCATGTTTCACTGTCCTCTTTCCCTGTTTTCATTCCTACAAGTCATCTGTGTGTCCCTATTCAATTCACCCACTTCTCCTGATGTTTATTTATAATGCAGTCTATGTATCCTTACTGATCATTTATACAAGTTTTTGATCAGTATACCTGAATCAGGTTTCCACAATACTCTGCACTATACACACTGTCATAATATGTTGGAAACATATATATTGCTGTATTAATAACTGTCACTTGTCTCATGCATTTAAAAGAGATGATAAAGTGCTGTATGGGTTCAAGATATTTATTGCACATAAGCATGTCAGGAACTGTAACTGGAACATGTATTCAGGCTAACTGATTCACTCATTACTTCAAACACACTCACATGTGCATCTCCATTCATGCCTGCATTGACTCTGGCTGACTGTACAAAATGGCACTGTTCTTGCACATGCTCACTACTTATATGCACATGCTATCTAGCTACAGTGGCTGACTAGGAACAAAACACACAATGATCTCCATCCTCCCTCTTTGATTTGTTCGACATGCAATAGGAGAACAAGACAATGTATATGCTAGATAACACTTCAATATTAATAACAAATCAGAACTCAAGTCCAAGTTGCTGTGTATTTTGGATTGGGACTGCAGATTCTACCCAAACTGGTCACATAAAAGCTTTGACTAGGCTTAGCAACAGGGACAGTCTCTGGGGAATTCTTCTCAATAGGAACTTCAGGGATGACATCAGAATTATTTGATATAAGTACAGTGTCCTTTGAAATTTGAACAAGTGTAGGATCACTCTGAGAAATAGAGTTTTTGGCACAGGCAATGTGCTGCATTACTGGTTCAGAGACTGGAAGTATTTGTGTTCATTTCCTTCTGAAATACATTCCTTCTGGTTGCACAATATAAGATCTCAGTTCTTCACAAATATTTCTGATAATTCCCACTCAGTCATATCCTTTAGTTTTTGCATCCTTATGATCTCGTCTTGTCTTAATGGCCTAAGAGGTCTGCAAGATTTATTGTAATACAACCTTTATGACTGACGTTTTTCCAAAAGTTGAGTCTTGACCACTTTGTTGTTCTTTACCTTTGGAATCAATAGTTGTTTATTGATCTGCAAGGTTGTTCTTGCATGTCTAGACATTAATCAATGAGCAGGTGAACCAAGCAAGTTATCTCGAGGAATGTTTCTGCCATTGAGTAGGTTAAGAAAAACATCGGTACCATCCATATTGGATTTCTATAACAAACATTTGCACTTTGGACTGCGTGGTCAGCTAGTCCATTGGACCATGGATGCTCAGAAATACTAGTAACATGGACAAAGTCCCAAGACACAGCAAATTTCTTGAACTGCTGACTTGTAAACTGTGTACCATTGTCAGATACAACTTTGAGTGGACTACCATGAACAAAAAAATGTCTCTTCAATTTTGTAATGACAGTACTGGATGTTAGATTAGGAAGAAGGTCAGTTTCAAATCAATTCATATAAGAGTCTATTAACACTAAGTAATGTTGACCATTCAATTCGAAAATATCAGTAGCAACCATTGACTTTGGTAGTTCAGGAATGTGGTTCAGCTGAAGTGGTTCTTTTTGTTGATGTTATTTAGTACTATTGCAAATAGAACATGCTAGAGTTTCCTTCTCTATATCTTTTGACACAGAAGGCCAAAATACTATGTCTCTTGCCCTTCTTTTGGTTGGATCAGTAGCCGGGTGTCCACGATGTAAAATCTGGATATATTCCTGTTTTAACACTGAAGGAATAACTACTTTAGGAACATTCATGATAATTCCATCTTCCATCATGAGCTCATCTCAGTAAGGAAAATATTGCCATATATCAAATGGTAGACTAATTTGTTGCACTGATCATTTTTGACTGATAAAATATTTCAGCTTCTGGAGAACAGGGTCTAAAGTCATGTGATGTCTGAGTTCATCAAGACGTGATGAGGGAAAATTTTTGATTGCCATGACTTCCATGACGTCAAGGTCTGCTTTCTCATTGTCATGCTGTTCTGTTGTTTGTCTGGGTGCTCTTGACAAAGCATCTGCAAGGTATAAATATTTGCCTTTTGTATAAATGATATTGAAATTGCACTTTTGCAGTTTTAATATCATGCACTGCAGGAGTGCTAGGGCTGCATGTATAGGCTTTTTCAGAATTGTCACAAGAGGTTGGTGATCAGTCTCTATTTGAACAGGTTTGCCATAAATATAATCATTGAACTTCAAACATGCGAACACTACTGCCAAAAGCTCTGCATTTCAGTTTGGGTTATTGTTTTGAATGCATAGTCTACTGGTATGCAGCTGTACCAAGACCATGCTTTGAAGCATCACACGAAAGAGTTACTGGTTTGTGAACATCATAATATCTCAATGTGGGTGGACTGACAATTTTCTGTTTCAGAATGGGAAATGCTCTTTGGTGTTGTGCCAACCAGGAACAGTTTACATTTTTGCGTGTCAACTCATGTAACAGTGCTGAAAGCTCACTCAGGTCTGGGATGAACTTTCACAAATAGTTGACCATGCCAAGAACATTTTGCAAAGATGTGATATTGTCTGGAACTGGCATCTCAAGAATTCCAGCTTGCTTAGATGGATCTGGTTGCAAGCCAGAACGAGTAAACAAATGACTCACATAAATAATTTCTCTTAGCTTGAATTTACATTTATGAGGATTCAGTTTAAGATTGACTTTATGTGCATGGTCTAGAACTTTCTTGAGGTTTCTATCATGTTCTTCTTCACCATTGCTCCCTACAATAATGTTATCTACTATGATAGTACATGAATAACCTGAAAAAATTTGCTCCATTGCACATTGAAAGATTTAATTGGCAGAGTTTATCCCAAATGGCATTCTCAAAAATCTGTACCTTCCAAATGGTGTAGTGAAAGTAGTTAACGATTAAAATGTGTTATACAGTGAAATTTGCCAAAAAGAACTTTTTGCATCTAGGACTGAAAAAATAGTGTCATTTTTCATACAAGCTGCTACTTCTTCTACTGTGCGCATTGGATGATGAGGACATTTAAGCACTTTGTTTAAGTCTCTCAGATCACTACATATTCAAATGTCATATGAGGTTCTCTTATGAGCTACAACCATGGAGCATACCCATTCAGTTGTTTTTTTTACTGGAGTTATCACGTCCAAATTCACCATTTTATCTAGTGCTGTTTTTTACATTACTCTTCAATGCTACCGGAACCTTCCTTGCTGGTCTGACAACTGGACTTACTTCATGGTTTAACTTCATGGAATATGTGACTGGTAGCTTGCCAAGCTTATATTTGAAAATATCAGTATATTCACTGAAAATATTCTGTATAAAACTATCATGGTTGTTCAGACTTATATGGTGGACCTCCTTATTAAATGAAATCAATCCTATTCTCAATCTGTCTTTGAGGCCTAGCAATGACTGCATGTGTCTTTTGACTATGTAAACTGCAAGTCATAGCTGTTACTAGCAGAAAGGCATTGAGAACTACCGTGTCATCAGTCTGAATCTCTTTACCACCATAAGCAACAAGCTTTGCACGCTTTGCTGAATCAAGTTTCTCACCAGCTTTCACCTTGGCAAACATTTGTACTGATATAACATTGCACTTGGATCTAGTATCTACTTTAAGCTCTACAGGATTTTCATTAATTCGAACAGTACAAAATATTTCACCCTTCGCTGTCAACTGATAGTCTACTGTATTAACAGTTTCGTCAATCACAGAGATACCATTAATATAGAATGTTTGATCACGGGTTTCTATCTGATCTACTTGTTTCTTTGGATGCTTTCTTTTATTAAAAGATTACAGCACTTTAGACTTACAACGCCTTTTGAAATGATTTCACTTTTTATATTTGTGACATTGCTGCCCAAAAGCTAAGCACTTTTCTCGTGTAGGTTCATGGTTTCCCTCCACAATTACGACAACCGACAATAAGATTAGGTGCTGTGGCCCCATTCTGTTTATGGTTGAAATTGGGTACTGCCACATCCTTCGGCTTAAATATCTCTTTTTTATCTTAGCTTTCTGTTGTACACTATCAACATTCACAATGGTGGACACTGTATGCATTCTTTTCTCATTCATAAGTATATTCCTGTGCTTCTTTGTAAGTACATATATTTGGCAAATCTCTATGGCTTTGCTCAAGATTAAATCACTATCTCAAAGCAAAATCTTTCTTACTGTATCATTATTAACACCACACAAGTCTGTCCTTCAAGAACTTATCTCACAAATCACCAAATCTGCATGTTTTTGCTTTATTGCTGAAGTCAGTCATATATGCTGCTGTAGTTTCACCAGGCATTTCAATTCTTGTGCAAATCATGTGCCTTTCCAATGTAGTATTCATTTGATAGTGACATATTTCTCTAAGTTTATGTTTTAAGCACTCAGGATCTTCTTGCGTTTCAGCCTATATCACAATATGGTGGTTCTCCCCCTCCTATACGGCAGGTGCATACACAAAACTGTTCCCTCTCAATGGCTTCTGAGCCTCTAAATTAAGAAGTTGGAATGCCTTTTTACATGTGTCTTTATCACAAAAAGCAGCCTGTATGAAAATATCATATTCTTGTTCGAATACTCACTATTTCTCCGCAATATTGTTATCAAACACCAACAGTTCAGGTCTGCAAAATCCCTTTCCCATATCAACAAAATATGTCTAAACATAAGCATTGACCAGGTTCTCATAATTATGCTCAAATACACAGCAATCTCTTTGAAAAGGATTCACTTTGACACTGAGAACACTGCAAACATTTCAAAAACGTCTGATTCTTCAGATAGCTTTAGTTAATGGGAAAAAGTAGTACCTTGCAAAGAAATGTAGTACATTTTAAGCATTTCAGAAATTGTTTTGAAAACTTGTATTTGTTTGAATACTTTTATCAGTATATTGCAATTTTGGACATTTTGTTTATCTTGGTAATTATTTCAAACATTTGGAATTCTTCGCCGTACATTCAGTGACTGAATAATCATTTAAACAAATTTAAATACCTTTGAATAACCATTGACCTGTTTGCCAGTTCACTTTGTTATATTCCTCCACTTCTAACTGCATATCTCATGGCTTTGGATCACATTCTGGAACTGTGTTGCTTGTGTCATGCATTCAAAAGAAACAATAAAGCATTGTATGGGTTCAAGATATTTATTGTACATAAACATGTCAGGAACTCTAATTGGAACATGTATTTAGGCTAACTGATTCACTCATTACTTCAAACACACTTGCATGTGCATCTCCATTTGTGCCTGCATTCACTCTGGCTGACTGTACAAAATGGCACTGTTCTTGCACATGCTCGGTACTTATATGCATGTGCTATCTTGCTGCAGTGTCTGACTAGGAACAATACACAAAATGATCTACAGTAACCCAGGTAATTATTGTGGCATTTTGTGCAAACACGCTAACCTAGTTTGCCCGTAGGTAAACAAGCTTGCATGTCTGCAGCTGTTCATGTTGCTTTACATGGCTTCCTGGGCAGCAACACTGCTGCTAGCCACAAAACAGCATTTGCTTACATTTAAATATGGTGCGTGGCATGAATATGTAATTAGAGCTGCTGCTCATCGTGCAAGCACGTAAACTCCATGTAGGCATAGCAGTAAGCTTATGTGGAGTTTATTGTACCCCCAGGATAGTTTCAGACATTGCAAAAATAATTCTCTTTTTAACTTCTGAATATCACATCACATGCTAATATCTGTCACTACCTCATTAACATTTAAAGGCATATGCCCTATATTTGACATCCCCTCTTTTTATAAAGTCATAAAATAGGTTTACATTACATTGAAAACTGTAATTGTAAATGTAGCCCGCATCCATTTATTAAATGACAGGTTTACTGACAATGCACAATGTTGACTTCTTGTTCTCAAGAATTCCAACAATGGATAGAGATTAGGTAACCCATCCTATAAGGTCTATTAAGAAAACATCATATTCCCTTTCAAATGTGAAGGGAAAAAAATATTCCACTGAAAAATGTTTTGAAGAGTTATTGGCAAATTATTACAGTTATTAACATAATACATGGACTTATAACAGAAGAAGATAACACGCTTCTTAGACAGTTATAAGATTTTGGTCAGATATATTACTGTCCTCAACAATTCAAAAACTGGAGTAATAGCAAATTGTGGAAAATGCATACTTGAGCATTTAAAAAACTTTTTTTAATATTTAGTTTTTTCCATGGCAATATTTTTAAATAAAACATCTCTAAAGTTGCCTAACAAAGTTTTAAATTTCAACAAAATGAGATTATGTAGGTCTGTGACTTGAATATTATATTCCAAAGGTCAGTGATTTTTAATATTTGGTAGAGCCTTAATATCCCAAATTTATGATAGGAAGAGTATTATATCTCTAATACATATTTAATCAGTTTGTTACTGATATCCACTTATATGTCTGGGAATCATAATTACTGCTACTTTAATGGTTTGATTGTCATTTTCTGTGGGTTCTTAGAGACTCTGCTTTTCCTAAAAAAATTCAGAAAATTATTTTATTGGTCTGAAGCCAGCTACATGATTCATATCTATTAAATGCACCACTGGAAAGATACCCCAGGATTCACGAATCCTCCGCGTAAGACTAAATTAGTCTTACACGGAAATGCCAGTCTAAGAGTAAGACGGCAGCGCACCATGCATATTAATGAGGGTACGCTGCCTCAACTCTAAAGCTAACACGGAGTTTGCATGAGTGCAGGGGACGTGTCAGACTGCCGAGCAGTCCAAAAATCCATGCCCCTGTAAGTTTCTCAATTGGGAAATGTCAACTGACATGAGCGAGTCTGCTCAAATGTGTACATACCCAACACTACACTCCCCCACATTCTTAACCCCTGTACAATTATAAAATGTAAAACTTAAATTTTTTTTATTATTCCCAATATAGCTGCCCGTATTTGCATGTGTTTGTGTGCGTTTGCCCATTGCTTAGCTACAGTTAGCAGTTTAGACATCGAAGAGGATAATAAGAAACGTATATGCAAATTAAGCAAAATAGCAATAGCGTAGTGGTAGAGCCTTCACACAAAGAGGAGGCATTCCTGGTTCAAGTCCCACCACTCCCCTTTCTATTTTCTGTTGGAAATCTGTATATAAAAATAATACCTGACATTTATCATTTAAATTTTAGTAAAAAACATTGAAATGGCCTATGTAGTAGTGAATAAATTATATATATATATATATATATATATATACATATATATAAATATATAAATAAGAAAGTGAAATGGTTATGAATACTGATGGATGCATAAGTAACGTATCTTAAACAATGTGAAGCATTGCTAAGCAAAGTTTACCAGTATTAAGCATATTTAAATATAATTGCTCATAGCTAAGCACTGCTTTAACTAGCGTGATAGCCTTGCGTGGAGCTGCGCATCGTGCAAACGAGCGCAAACAGAAGATGTTTGTGTGTAACTGCGCACCGCGCTAACCAGTGCAATGTCGAGCAATGGAGGGCAATGTAGAGCAACGCAAAGCAACGTCGGGCAATGTAGAGCAATGTAGAGCAATGTCGAGCAAAGTAGAGCAACGTAGAGCAATGTCGGGCAACATTGGGCAACGTAGAGCAACGTCGGGCAAAGTTGAGCAAAGTTGGTAAAACACAGCCACACCTCCTAACCGGTCTGGCCAGTAGTAAAATAAAAGGCAATGACAAGCCTCGTACCTGGGTTACTGTGCACCATAATCACAGTACTGAACCACTAAGCCATGGCAGTTTTTCATAAGCATGCACTTTCAACAAAAACATACATATCAATGGAAGTTTACCCATTGCTAAGCAGGTGTATCTTCAGCTGAGTTTTTTCAAAACTGGCCAATCACAAATAAGTGCCGGAAATGATGCATATTTAAGCTCCATAGGCGGGAATACTTGCCATCACTGGTTGTAGCTCCCATCTGCAGGCAGCAATGACCGGTGCTGGAGAGGGCCCTCATTTTCGAGCACAATGTTGGGGTATTGAGGAGTCAAAAGTAATGGTTTGGCTCCTTGTCCATAATCATGAGGATAGACTCCTGCAGGGCCAGTACCAGGGCACCCAATACAAAGCGGAAGCCTGGGACTGTCTAGCTCATGAACTCACCAGTGCCACAGGTGTCCCTCGGACTGGTGAGCAGGTCAGACACCACCATGCAGACCTGAAGAGATGCAAGGCGGATCAACTGGACCAGTGGATCCAGGAGGCCCGTGAGATGGAAAATGCCCCACTACTCAGTAAGTAGCCATGGAATTAAGTATGTAAGAATTGCTATTCTAGTGTATACTAGATAGGTATGTCTCAATATCACTTCATTCACTTCACAGCTGCAGGTGTCCATGCTGCAAATCAGAAAGCCTATGCAGATAGGCTGCTAAGGCTGTGCCACCAGCCAGGTTAGTAATTATTCTGCTTGTACTGTTATGTAAAATAAATGAGAGAGCCTGAAAAAAGGGTTTTAACACAATAAATAAAGGTATAATAATTCTCTAATAATTATTCTGCATGTACTGTTATATAAAATAAATGAGAGAGCCTCTAGAAAAGTGTTTTAAGTCTTTAATAAAGGTATAATTCCTGGAGTGTGTCTGTGTCATTTTCTTTGATATGTTGTTTTACTCTTGCATTATAGAAATAGTACTGTTGTATTAAGCGCTGTTAACACACAGTTGGGTAGGCCCATATAAAGTGGATGAAGGGAGTGCCAGTAGCTTTTAAGCATATTTACAGTCCTCAACTGTTGGTTCATGACCAGCATGCACAGGTTAATCTGGCATATGAGTAGCTCGGTATTGTGTTCCCCAGAAATGTCATTGTTGTGGCAGAAATGTAGGGAGCTGTTAACATATAACTCATAATTTCACCTAAACATATCTAGATAAGTATAGGAAAGTAGAGCTGTCAGTGTACCATCTCAGCAGTAGTGTGTCTGAGCAACTCACAAAATATGTAGCAGTAACATCTGAATCCCGGACAGCTTCTATGTCAGATACAGCCCATGTATATAAAGATCTAGCAAAACCCATTTCACAATTTAAGGACAATTGGGTAGTGTAATAATATATGTAGGGGAAATTTAACTGCAGTTAAAAGAATGTAGTATAAACTAGAAGGATATAGAAGTTGTTAATGGAGCTATCATTTTCCACCCTATTCTATGTGCATAAAAAATGCAATTCCACACCTCATTGGGTATGTCTAATCTCAAAACATTTGTTGGGACATATGTCCTATTGGTTTATAAATATCTGCATTTATTTTGATGCATGTGCCCTGTTCAAATACCTCAATATTGGTGGCCTGTTGCCATCAATTAAACCTGCATGCTGTTGTAATGTCCACTGTTGTTCCATATATTCCATATACGCATGTGTCATGCTTGCTGTTCAACTGTTGGAACTCTGGTGTGTTGGGTTAATGGGAATACTTCTGCATGCTGTTATAACTAATTGGGAATGCTGTTGACTGTTACTAACCCACATTTTCATTAAATCCTCTTAAACATAGAACGTATGGGAAGGCCGGTCCCAGCGGACCCACGTGTCCCACCTCAGCTGGCGATGGCACCTGGCACCAGCAAGTCCGGTGCCCAGCCTGGGACCTCCTCCTCCATTGGCCCTGTGCCATCTTTGGGTGGAAGCACTGCAGGGGATGGGGCTCATCCCCCCATGCAAGCGTGGGTGGAGGAGGGCCACCTATCACCCTCCGAATGGTCCGGGCTGTGGTTCATAGGGAGATCGAGCGTTCTGTCTCTGATCCTCTGTGCCAGCTTGAGGCATGAGTGGTGTAACACACGGGTGAGCCTGCCCCTCCTACGCTGCCCCCAGCACATCCACGCTCTGAGCTGTAAAGGTGCAGTTGTGACTGCCCATGGGTGGGGATCTCAGTTCTACTGTTGCCATCTGTGGCCTCATGGGCTTGCGATTTTCAAACATCCTTCCCCGTCAATGATGTTCACCCATCACATGTATCATATTCCGCTCCTGTATGCATCTTGTTTGTCTTGTCTGTTTACCTCCCCAACCTACCTCCCCAAATATACCTACTTCCCCTACCCCACATTCCACTCTCACCTGAAAAAAAGAAAAAAAGGGCAATCTGCTCCCCAAAAAAAAAAATTACGACCCATACATAGCTGCCCATTTTGCACACATGTCCACTGGACACATAAACTGATATTTAATTGGCAGTACAACATACTTTGTTGCCCTCACCCCTCTCACAGGGGTTGAAGGTTTCATATTTCCTTCCAAATTTATTGCATATGCACAGCTGTTGCTGTTAAAGAAATGGGCAGCTATGGACCTCCCCTACACCCATTCTGCACATCCCAAGCTGTTTTCCGTACTGTCTTTCCCTCTTTGTGCCCCTTTTTCAACACTTTCCTATCTCCCCATTTTATTTTCTTTCAAAGAAATGAGCGCGGAGGTTAGCGGAAGTAAGCACTATTAAGCAGTAGTTAGAGGGTTTGCGCGAGTGTGTGCTTGTGTGCGCTTAGCTAAGAATTGCTAAGCATTGCGCAAACCCACACAAACCTGCTTACAACTGCTTAAAAGTGTCTTCATCACTCTGTATGTCAGAGCTCTTGTTCTGCTCAGCAGCAAAATAAAACACCTCTGTCAGTCTTAAACCCCGGACCTTGTACACACTAGACTGCATGAAGTACCACTAAGCCATGGTAGACATACAACAAGTTGGTGCTGAAATAAATATATCATGCATCAGAATGAGCGAATGTAAAAGAAAAATAGGAATGCCATAACACAAATCTTGTTCTGTGGATCTTTACCAGCAGTTGTTGTGGAATTGCATTACATGACTGTGAAAAGAGAACCAGACATTCTAGCAGGAAATAATGTTACAGCAGCACTTTACAACACCCCACACAGTATCATAGCAGGACACACACTGGCATATCTGATTAGGGCAGAGGCCATACTTCCCAACTATGACTAATTTTCAGGGATGTCCCTGATTTTTAAACAAATTTTAGCTGTGTCCCTCTGAATCCCTCTGAAAAGTACTGACGTTAGGCAGAAAGGTGGGGAATTACACTTAATAAATAATGACAATAAGTAAGAGTTAGACACTGCTTGTACTTCAGAAAAGGTGTATTAATCCATATGCTCTGGTTTTCTTAAAGTCTCAACTTAATGTCTCTAATATTTTAAAGATATACCTCACTTTTACCTACTTTTCCCTGAGTCTGTTCAAATATGTACCTAAGTGTTTGAGAGGCCTGGCAGAGGCAGAAACACACCGGCATATCAGCTTTTCTGCTGTTACACACTGTGCAAATAGCTTTGGAAGGAGTTCCAGAAGCATACCCTTATGTAGGAGTACAACACTGAAATACCAAGGGATGTAGCCATGTACTGGTAGCAACTGACTGCAACAATGCCATTGTACCAGTGCTGAAAAGACCTGTGCGTTGCACAGACAAAGAATAACAGGCTAACATCTGGCTACCATCTGGATAGGTCCACAGTTGGGAGCTATGCAGACAGACTACTTGCCTTGATAAACTAACAGCAATGTCCAGCAAGATAACATTCACACAATAATACATAATGCTCTCTGTACGTCTGCATCCCTACTCAAATGTACAATATACCTGTGTGTCCAGGGTCTACCAAGGATGTAGGTAGGCATACTCAGTACTGGAATTGTCCAGTTTTCATGAGCAGCCTGTGCTAATGTCAACAATAAAACAGCACAAACTGTTCAGAAGTGAGTACATTAATATTCACAGTATAGCAGTTCACAAACAGTTCATGTGCCAAAATAATACATCTCAATAACTACTTTTGTATGGCAGTTAATTGTATAAGTAGAAAAGAAACTATATACTCCCATGTATCTTGTGTTAGCATTTGCAGGGGTGAGTACAATTCTACACAGACAAGTGTGTACTGGAAGTGGCAACATTCAGGTCTGAGTACAACATTTAAATCACTGGCTACACCCCTAGCTTCAGATATAAGAACTATACCAACCTTCTGACTTAAACAATGGTGTCCACAGCAAACAAGTATGAGCCCCACTTTGGAAAGCTGAAAGGGCTACGCCTACCTGACTTAGCAATTTATAGCATTGGGTCGCTAAGACAGTGAGTACTGCAATTACCACACAGCAGGCTGCATGCAATTACCAAATGGTGGCCACCAACTGGTGCAGAGGCTATCACATGTACATGTGCAGATACCTATAAAAGCAGGCTGTACTTGCTGCCCACACATGCAATCACTCCATTGCAGACACTGAGAGAGAGAGAGAGAGAGAGAGAGAGAGAGAGAGAGAGAGAGACGTTAAAAGCAAAAGCAAACCCAAAATCAAAAGGAACATGGGAATTAATAATACCAACACATACAAAGGAAAGGTATGTAACAGCTATGTATTTACTGGCATGTAGTAGATGTTTTTGAAGAGTACTCTACATACTTTGAAACATCCATATGTGGCAGCAGTGAGTATCTATGCACAGATGTCCAGCATAACTACTGATGGACAAATCAGTGTGTAGCTGTGTGCAGGGGGACATAACTGTGACATATGTAGCTCAGCATTAAATGTCAAACATCTGATCCATGTTATCTGTGTTCTGTACAGTAGTGTGGACAATGGCTGTTTGGGGGAGTAGTGCAAACAGCTATATAAACATGGATGTGACAGAGTAACACATGCATGATAGTCATATTAACATGTAGCTTAGCATTGGCAACTGCTGTACCAGGCTAGTATGCTAATCTAGCATTTGTAGCTATATACATACCCTCTAATATTACTCTGGGCTCACATGTGACACCTGTTCATGTTGCAGCAAGGCCCAACAGGTCAGCCGTGAGGTCCAGGGACTTACAACAGTGTGAACCTTGTGTGTGTATGGCACACATACACATATATATATATATATATATATATATATATATATATATATATATATATATATATATATATATATATATATATATATATATATTAGCATCTGTACATGTGCATAGAGTAAGGGACATACTGCAACTGTATGTGAAGGGTGGACATATATATGTTGGTGAAGGTTCTTATGTGCATATTTGTATGTAGGTTGTAGTGTGTGGCAAAAAAGACAGCATACCGTGCTGGTATATGACATGCAGTGGTTAAACACTGTGGGTGTGATTTGTTAAGTTTGCAGTGTTGCAGCCAGTGAGGCCTGCTAAAGCTACATGGGCTGAGAACACCTTCAATGCATTTCTCACAAGACTGTGCGATATCATTACATTACTGTATACCTCACATCCTTTGCATAATTGATATTCCCACCATGAAAGGTGGACTGTATATGTGCCTATATCTATATGTATATGTACACCAATGGATGTGTATATGTATGTATATATATGTATATATATATATATATATATATATATATATATATATATATATATATATACATATATATATATATAGAGAGAGAGAGAGAGAGAGAGTGAGTCATATATAGTGAGACAGATGCCTGGTGTCAAAGCCATGGCCTCAGGCTGAATGCCGAAAATTGCATTGTCATCCCTTTTGGTAAAAACTCGGTACCCATGAACTACCACATAGGTGGTAGTCTACTTAACACCGAAAGTGTGATAAGAAACCTTGGGACACAGGTGGACAGTAGTCTCCCCTTTGATGTTCACAGTGCCACACTAGTCAAGAAACCCTTCTACGTGGCACACCTCATCACAAAAGGCTTCTCATCCAGGGGAAAAAGAGGTCATTGTTCCCCTCTACTCATCACTCATAAGACCCATTATAGAGTGCAACGCCCCTTTTGGTATGTACCTCACAAGACATCTACAACAACTGGAAAGGCCACAGACATACCTCACAAAGAGGATTACCGGCCTCAAACAGGTTCCCTATGCAGACCGTCTCAGAAAATGCCAGCTTTACTCTGTCGCATATCGCCTACCCAGAGGTGATCTCTGCCTAACATACAAAGCTATGTCAAACCCAGAGCTGTTGGACATGCTCCATGTAAAGAAATTCCAATCCCTCCAAGCTACATGCTCTAGGGACCTAAACCTTGTCATCACAATAAATAGAACATGCTGGAGGGATAGATTCCTATCTCAGAGACTTCCCATACTCTGGAACAAACTACCTATCTATATCAAACAAAGCTCCTCAGTAGCACTTTTTATGAATAATCTTGATGACTGGATGAGAGATAGGTAATACACCCCGGGGATCACCTCTGTGGCTCTGCGTGACAGGGGCACAGGAAATTAATTTCCTTGGGTGGCAAAGGCCAGGGTACCATTTGGCTAGGCTTATATAGGCCCTAGGGCCAATAGCCTAGTACCTACCTATGAACCTATACACACCCACATGTACTTGTTGCAATACATGCTATGTGAGGTTGACTGAGTGTGATGGTCAATGTGTTGGTGAATGTGTCAAAGTTGTGTATATGTGGGTTAGCCTAGTGAGAAACTGTTTCTGACATGGTATTTTGTGTCCTAGCTTTGATCCCAGCAAAAGGTGTGTATGCTATTGCTAGGCAGAAAAAGCAGTATGGCATATGGTCTGACGTAGTCCCTTGGTGTTGACTGGGGTGTGTCATTGGAGGCTAAAGCACTACATGTATGCGTATTGATTGGTACTGCTGGAGAATCCAACTCCTGTATGAACAGCAATACTACCTGAAGCTGTAGGCCTAAACAGCACATTATGGTGTATGTCCACATTGCTTGGAACCACTGTTTTGTGTGTTCCCTGTAGTCCTCACAGATTACATACCTCAGGATTATGGTTTTGTAAGTACTGACACACAGTACTGTATGGTACACACGTAAAGCTCATCTGGGTTGCCATACCTTTGTGTCTTGTAAATATGTCTGATGTGTGTGTGGGTATGCCTGCAACATGCCCTCTGTCATATGTGTGTTACAGGATATAAGTGCATATCTAGCAACATGTATAGTCTAGTACAGCAGTATGCCACCCATATTCACGAATGTGCACATATATTAGGCAGGGGTTTGCCATCAACAAGTAGTGTGGTATAATGTTAATACTGTAACTGGACTATACAATCATTGCGATAGAGGACATATTACATTATGCATTAGCTTGATCTATACCTTCTGTGGCTAGGTGGTGCATTGTGTCGCATACAGTGTGCCATGTACTGTTGTATAGTCTTACATAGTGATTTCACTTTGTTGCTGTCTAGAACATGGTGTAATATACAGAGTGTGTCAGGCACTGCCAGGCAGTTATGGGGTGAGTACTGATATGTGGTATTGAAAGTGTGTATCCTCTGACAGCTAATAGGTTGCTATATATGGCAGTTCAGTGATATCTGTACTGTATAATGTTAAGTGTGCCATATGACTTGCTCAGACATATTGTTTCATTGTCTTCCAGGGATCATGGCCCACTGTCGCAACCCAAGCTATAGTAATGCTGAGGATGACATCATTACAAGCAGTCTGATCCAGCACTACAAAGTGCTATTCTCAAGAACCAGCCAGGACAAGCATGAACGGACTACACTGTGGCAAGATGTTGTCCGTAGGGTAAATGACATAGGCATGCATAACCGGACATATGAGCAGGTATGCCATCACTGCAGTGATTTACTTAGAAATGTCCGGCAGCATGTGTCTGATGTCTGTAGACAACAGCTTGCTACAGGCGGTGGGTTACCATCCATCCCCCCTTCACTAGAGTGGAGGAGCTGCTCCTGAGCCTGGTGGCTCCTGGCCAACACCAACAGCAGCAGACATGTATCGACATGGAGGTTGGAGCCCCCAGCAAGTTCACATGGAGCGTGCAGGTAACATGGCATATCTGTAGACTACTGTTACCTCTATTGGTAGATCATGCATGTGTGAGATGTGTACTGTGTAGTTAGATGGTGTGGAGCCTGGTGTTGTGCAATGCTGATCATTTGGAACATAATCTGTAGGCATGTGAATGCAAACAGTTGTACTACTGTAAGATTGCAAACCCACAGTAGCAATGCCACAGTTGTTGCCACTGACAAACTGTCTCATATCCTTGTAGGTCCTTCTGGTGTGACAGCAAGGCAGCAGACCCATGCTGGTGAGTGTGTTCTACATTTATTGTTGCAAATAAAATGTGCACATCATAGGTAAGGTGTAGGCCATGTATGCATGTAACACACCTACGCATAATACATGCTGTGCATGTTTGCTGTGAGACTATGCACACCTCAGTAAAGTGATTAGCTGCCTCAAACACATGCAATACACAGAGCATCCCAAACAAATGTGGCTACACTGTAGTGGCCATTGGATAGGCAGATTTGATACACATGCACACAACATATACAACTATGTCATACACAGAACATGTTAATATGCTACACATGATGTATTCACACACCATCTGTAAAGTCACACTCCAGTATCCCAAATGTCATCCGCACAGCACACATAATATACCTGAGGGGTGGAGGCCTATCATGGGGAGGTGAGACTCTCTTCCACACACAACACATTCATGTTTGGCAATGCTCCTTATTGAGCACCTTACAAACCCATGTAACAACTGGCTGTGAAATGGTGGATGTAGCCATGGTACTGCAATTCAGGCACAGCATGATAGGTGCTGGTCTGGCACACATTAGTAGCCTTGAGTGAGCACATGATGCTGCATGATGATGGCTTGTGGTACTACACCCCATCCAGTTATAGTAACCACAGTACTACACATAGCTTTCATTGCTATACACCTCAATGTTGTGTGTGTGCAAACATATGCACCTATACACAATATGCATAGCAATCACCATTTGCACAAACTGACACATATACGTCTTGTAATGCTATTGAGTGTCTAGGTCACATGACACAAATTTGGTATGTGTGATGTTAAATGTTGCAGTTGTGTTGTAGCATGCCATGTCATGGCTGAGACTGACATGTCCACAATATGTTCTACACTCACCATAACTACTGTACATTGGCTATGTGGACCAATGTTATTCCAGCAGGTATACATGCACCACTGATCCTGTGCATATACACAGCATGCATGGGCTAAACCTGTGTCCACAATTATCTGCTAAAGACACAGATGCTCTAATCAGAAACGGATATCTATGTGACACACAGATACACATTCAGCCATGGTATGTATACCTGTGAGTGATGGTGCCCAGGACAGTAAAGAGATTTTAATACTTGCACAGCAATACATTGCATTCCAGGGTGAGGCCAATCACCGAACAACAACACACATGCATCAAAGCCATGTGTACTGTTAGTAGCAAGGACTGTCTACACTCACACTGCATGCTGTTGAGAAACACACATCCTGCATACTGACGTGTGATATGACTGTTTGGCTTGTGATACTGTATCCCACCAGCAACTGCTATTGAGTATGTTCTGGATTGCTGGTGGTGTGTGTGTGTGTGTGTGTGTGTGTGTGTGTGTGTGTGTGTGTGTGTGTGTGTGTGTGTGAGTGTGTGTGTGTGTGTCTGCTTTAGTGAGGAGTGTATTTGTGTGCATGTTTGCATGTGTGCATGTGTGCATGTGTGCATATGTGCATGCGTTCATGTGTGCATGTGTGCATTTGTGCATGTGTTCTGACATCATGTACAGGTCGTAAAGTGTGTTTGCTGTCTTCCTCTCACAGGTGCTGAGGTTGGGTTGGTTCACTGCAGCAGGGAACCTGATGTCACTGACACAAATAGTGATAATGAGGATAGGTGTGTTGAGGCACAGGCATATTTGTCAGGGTCTGCTGTTGGGCCACCAATCGACATTACAAAAGTGTCCACCCCATCCATGCACACAGTCATACTGCCAATACATCCATCATCACCAATGCCCTTAGCTGAGGGACAGTGTACAGTCGGCAATGCATCTGGACACAGCAGCCATAGCCAGATGTCTGGAATGGTACCACATAGGCAGATGTCCTGGGGTTCTCATTGGAGCACTGCTGGTCATCATGCCCCTGGCAGATGTGCCACAGGTCTTACAACCTCACACATGTTCCAGGCTGTCATGGAGGTACAGTCACGTATGGAACGGTACACCAGACAGGGACTAACGTCACAGAGGGCACATAACACCAAGGTAATTGACAGTATCCATGACCTAGCAGGTGCCATCCATAATTACACTGAGGTCACTGATAGACATTGGGGTGAGACATTAGATGTCTTCTGCAATGTCATGTCCATGTGTCAGGACAGTGCGGAACGGTTGAGACATCGATGTGGATGTATGCCAGCAACATCAGCAGCTGGCAGTTGCTGTGGATGTCCATCAAGTCACAGCCACTCCCGTAGTGCCAGTACCAGCCCCAGCAATGTTGGGGGTGGGCTGTCCATAGACCATCCTAGAAGACCACATGCACGTGGCTCTGGCTAGTCCCAGCAGGGATCTGGATTAGTACCTGATGCTGTCTGTAGCACCCCTGCCAGGCACAGGTACCATATCCATGGCCAGAGACAGTGATCTGTAAAGCCTGGCAGGTACAGTCTGTGGCTGTACCACAAATCCCTGTATATGGCAGCCACATGGTGGAACTGTGTGCATGCAGACACACACACATAAACCAGACACCTAGGGCTAACACATACCCGCACACATTACATCCACAGTGGCCCATACCAGTACTCTTGGCCCTCACACACACACACACACACACACACACACACACACACACACATACACACACACATATACATGTCGATTGCATGGCTCAATGTAGGCCTCTGGAAAACCAGCAACACACCCTGTGCATATGATGAAACCTGTGCCACCTCCTGTCATCTGTAACATTGATGCAGGAACAGGCTAACATGGTGCTGATGCACAGGGTGACTTTATAGCAATATAGCAATGTTAGCATGTTGTCAGCAGTAAAGTGTAATGATATCCTTGAAGGTGTAGCTGAGCAGGCATGATGCATTAAAGCTATGATTGTCAATGTAGTATTGTTTACACCAGTGTTAATTCCAATAGTGTATTGTCCGCCTACGTGCCACTTAGCTATTGTGTGTAGTTTTGGCAGCATGTGTTGGAGAGTGGACAGTATATGTGGGATGTGTGCAGCACAAATTTGCAGGTGTACATTTGTGAACATGGTGGAGGTAAACTGTCTGCATGTACGTGCATAGTGGACACATGGGCAGGGTGACATGCCCTGTATTACACAGTGTTAACACTCTATAGTTTCTGTTGGTGGCCAGTATGCATTGTACTACACACATTTTGGAACTTGAGTACACATGTGTGTATGACATGGTCTGACACTGTGCTGTGGGCGATACTATTACTATCTCTCATTGGTTTGCATTCTGGTAGTATACATAACCTCAACAGCCTGATCATAAACAATTGTTAGATGATGTCTTGACAACTGACACACAGATGTAGGACACACAGTAACATTTGGATCCTTCAGGTACTATACTATGCCAGTAACCAGTGGTATTCACCTGCACCCATTCCTGGGACCACTCCTGTTTGTCATATAGCCCTCTTAGGTACAAGCAAACACAGTAGGGATATGTCCATCCACGTCTGTAAATGCATACTGTGGGCTATAATGCATTCTCCAGATGACATACACATCCTCCACAAGGGTATCATACAGACAGATACCCGTTGTCAAACCCATGCTGTAAAGCTATGAGCCAACTAAAGCATAGTCATCCACTTTTACAAAACATGTATCCCCACAGTACCACATAGGTAGTAGCCCCCAACATGTTGAACAGGTACCAATGTGTACATACAGCCAAGTGTTACGTCATCTCTCCTTTGGTAATCCCATTTCCAAAGGTATTTTGGAATTCCTCAGTGGATCACATAAGCAATAAGAGGTCTGCATGCATATCCACAAAGGTTGTACACCTATAATGAATAGCCATCATTGACAGACTTTGCTGCATTTGAACAGGTCTGAAATATACCTCAGGCATAAACCCTCACTCACACTATTCAATAGAAACCATAATGAGTGTGTGTGACATGGATGACCTAGGCCAGGGATCACTGCAGTGGCTGGGCTTGTCACAAGCATACAGATGTGACCTAAGGTCTGGAAAGTGGCAGCACACTCTGGCAAAGATAACAGATGTGTTCATGGAGAAAGCAGGGTTCCCACCTATGAAATAATTGAGGTCACATGTACGTATATGTATTTGCCACACAGCTACCTGACATGTGCAATGCACATACTGTTGTCATTGTGATATGTCATACAATAGTAAAAGCAAAAACCACAACACATTGACCAACAGTGTCACACACACAGAACATACACACCAAGTGCAGGATTCAAATCCCTACCTAACTACTTTATGATACCAGAGCAGTACACATTAACATGATGTGCTATACACATTACTGGGAGTTCTCCTTTCCACAGGTATATTTGTAGGATGGTGACATCATCAGACTTGACAAACATAAGAATATCACTTTTAAGGTATTTTAGTAGTCTCCAAAAAGTTTGCTCCTCTCCAAGGAGATACACACACACACACTCTCATACAGTTGTCAAGTGCAGGATTCAAACCCCTACTTAATGATACTTAACACGCCACACTATACAAATTACTGGGAGTTCTCTTTTCCACAGGTATATTTGTAGGATGGTGACATCATCAGACTTGACAAAGATAAGTATACCACTTTTAAGGTGGTTTAGTAGTCTCCACAAAAGGTTGCGCCTCTCCAAGGAGATACACACACACACACACTCTCATACAGTAGTCAAGTGCAGGATTCAAACTCCTACCTAACTACTTTATGATACTATAAAAGTTCACATTTACACAACGCGCTATACACATGACTGAGAGTTCTCCTTTCTACAGGTATATTTGTAGGATGGTGACATCATCAGACTAGACAAAGTGGGTTACATTAGGTGACATTAGGTGGGCTACATAGAAGGAATTTCTAAACACTTTGGCAATGTGATCATCAAAGGAGAGTTTACTATCTACCTGGGTCCCCAGGGCCATAATTACATTTTCCGTACATACTGGATTACCACCTATGTGGTAATTTGTGTGCACTTTGTTTTATCCAAAGGGGATGACTATGCATTCTTTGGCATTCTGCTTGAGGGCATTGCATTGACACCAGGTATCTGTCTCTGTAAGACTGTTTTGGAGGATGTCTGTGTCAGCCAGAGAGTTGATTATGGACCACAGTTAGCAGTCATCTGCAAACTTGTTCAGCCATATTCCTCCCGTGCTTTCCTGTAGCTGTGAGCAGCATCTACTGAACAGGTGGGGTCCCAGGACCAAGACCTATGGGATGCCATTTGTGACTGGTTTAGAGTCAGACATGGCACCCGCAACTCTGAACATGTGTGTTTGATCTGTGAGCCAGTTGGCCACCCATCCTGTGACATAGCTGTTAATGTTCAAGCTGGTAAGCTTGTCCATGATGCCAGAGTGTGAAATGGTGTTGAAAGGCCTTAGTGAGGTCCAGATGCGCTGTGTGGACTACTTTCACCTCCATCTATGTCCTTGGTAACTGTTTCAAAGAAGTCAACTAGGTTTAGGAGGCAGGATCTGCCTTTAACAAAGCCAAGTTGGGTAGAGTCCAGTGTCTGGAGATTCCCAATGTCTCTGTTTATGGGTTCCATGATAATTTGCTCCATAGCTTTGCAAACCAGGCTGAGTAGGCCTATAGGGCAATAGTTTCCAGGTTCTGTTGTGACACCCCCTTTGTGGAGCTGGATGACTGTTTCTGTATACCATTCTTTGGGTACATAGCCTGTGGTAAGGTTGAGTCTGGACAGTGAATGTAGGTGAGGGTGTAGTTCCTTTTGGGGCTGGTGTAAAACGCAGCCTGGGACACCATAAAGTCCCATTGATGCTGTGTTATTAGCTTTGGAGAGGGCTGTTTTCACCTGCATGTCCATGAAGTCTGGGGCTCTGCATTCTTCTGGGATGGACACAGGTCCTTTTGGGGGTGATGGGAGGGTTTGCACTGAACTTGTCCACCAGGATGTGGGCAATGTCAGTTGGTTCAGTGTATTTTTTGCCATTTAGCAGTAGCTAACAGCATATTTGAGAGTTGCCACCTAAATGTTTTGTGTAAGCTAATGAAGGCTTTGTGGTTGTTATTCTTACATTCCTTGGCAATTTGTCTTTAGAAACTGGCCTTGGATTATTTTATGAGCGATCATTGTTTCTTCCTAATAATGATCAGTAATGCCTTTCTTTTTGAGAAGTTTGCTCTATCATGTGTTTGTTTCCTTCTTCTGTTGTATAGCTTATTTATGGGCAACAACCACCAGATTGGTTTCTTATTTTTGGAGGAGTGCATCTTGGTTTTATTTGGGATGTCTCAATCCATGCATCCCTGTAGATGCTCATAGAATGCACTTGTAAATGATTCGGCAGATTGTATAGCATTATCCTATAGCAAGGGGGCTTTGGAACTTTCCACTTTGGTCTTGGGAAGTGTGCAGTTTGCTTTTGAAAATGTCTTCACAGTGGTTTCCTTGACTGGGGGGGGGGGGTGTGGATGTCCAGTGTGTTTACGTTATGATCTGATATTACCAGCAAGGGGTTTATCTCTGTTGTGGAACACTAGTACCACATGATCCGGTCCAGTATGTTGTCACCTCTAGTGGGTGTGGTGACCAGCTGTTCCAGGGTGTTAGTTTTTAAACTCTAGGAAACATTGGGCAAAGGACGTTATACACAAATAATTCTCCCACTCAATGTTTGGGTAGTTGTAATCTCCTCATATAATGGTGTTTGGTAGGACCTTTATATTTCCACTGTTCTCAGGAATACTGAGTGAGGTTCCTGAGACAAGGCAGGTGATCTGTAGCAGGCTACAATCTGATAAGCAGCTTTGCCCAATGTTAGTTGCACTTGCATGGTCTCCAAGGCCGCATACTGTGCCACTAACCTGAAGGTGTGGGTATCCATAAGGTAAATGGATACACCCCTTCCTTTTGTATTTCACTCTGTGTTTTGGGGCTGAGGATCAGAGGGATTGTGAGTGTTTTACGTGGAGCATGTCCAACAGCTCTGTGTTTGACATAGCTTTGTATGTTAGGCAGAGATCACCTCTGAGTAGGCGATATGTGAGAGAGTACAGCTGGAGCATTTTGAGACGGTCTGTGTATGGCATGTATTTCAAGACACTAATGCTCTTTGTGAGGTATTTCTGCAGGCTTTCCAGTTGTTGTAGATGTCTTGTGAGGTACATAGCAAAATGGGCGTTGTACTCTATTATGGATCTAGTGAGTGAAGAGTAGAGGGGAACAATGTCCTCTTCTATTCTGCATGAGACACCTTTTGTGATGAGGGGATGTGATTATCACAGGTGTGTCCACTGTCCACCTGTAACCCAAGGTCTCTTATCACACTTTCAGTGTTAAGTATATTACCGCCTATGTTGTAGTTCATGGCTACAGAGTTTTTACCAAAGGGGATGACAATGCACTTTTTGGCATTGAGCTTGAGGCCATGGCTTTGACACCAGGCATCTGTCTCAGTGAAGCCCTTTTGTAGGATGTCCACATCTTTAGTATTTACAATTATGGCTCCTAGTTTGTAGTCATCTGGAAACTTCATTAGCCACAGACCTTCCATGTTAAAGTTTACTTCAGGGAAGTAGATACAAAACAGGACAGGACCCAGGACTGGACCCTGTGGTACTGCACTCGTCACTGGTCCAAAGTCATACTTGGAGTCTGCTACTTTCACAGTGTGTGTTCTGTCAGTGAGCCAGTTGGCAACCCATCTTGTGACATAGCAATTTATACCTAGTTTAGTGGGTTTATCTATAATTCCAGAGTGGGGGATGGTGTTGAAAGCTGTGGCAAGATCTACATAGGCTGTGCGAACCACCTTACCCTTGTCTATGGTTCTGGTGACTACTTCAATGACGTCTATCAGGTTTAGGAGACATGATCTGCATTTTACCAACCCAACATGGTTGTGGTCCAGAGTTTGGAGATTACCAATGTCTTTTTTTATAAGTTGCATGATGATACATTCCATGGCCTTGCAGAGCAGGCTTATCAGGCTAATGGGGCGCTAGTTCCTGGGGTCCATGGTGTCTCCACCCTTGTGTAGTGGGATAACCGTCACTGTGTGCCATTCAGCAGGCACAAAGCCTGAGGTGAGGCTATGACTAAACGTAGTACGTCGGTGTGGTGCCTGTTCGTTCTGTAGTTTGTGTAGAACACAGCCTGGGAAGTTATCTGGTCCCAGGGATGCTGTGTTCCTGGCTTTGGAGAGTGTTTTTTACCTGTGCAGCCATGATGACAGCAACTTTGCAGTCTTCCATTATAGAGATGTGCTCTTTCATGGGTGAGAGGGGGTAAAGTTAGCACTGATCCTATCTGCCAAGATGTTGGCAATATCAGTTTGATCTGTATATTTTGTGCCATTGAGCTGTAACTCAGAGCAGATCTGAGTGTTGCCATTGAGATTCTTGACATAGCTATAGAATGCTTTGTGGTTGTCTTTAGAATCTGTGTCGATTTTGTTTTCATAACTAGCTTTGGAGGATTTTATCAGGGATCACAGCTTCTTACTGATGTTGACCATGGAGTTCCTCCACTCATGGAATTTTTCCCACCTTTGCAACAGTTTCTTCCTTCTGTTGTGCAGTTTGTTTATGGCAGGGGAACACCAGATTGGCTTCCTTTTCTTGGAGGATAGCGTCTTGGTTCTGTTTGGGATAGCACGATGCGTGCACTCATGTAAGTGCTTATAAAGTGCAATTGGGAAGGATTCAGTAGTCATAACTGTATTGTCCATCTGCATGGGTGTCCTGCAGTTCAGCCCTTCTGTCTGAAGAAGCATGAAGTTGGCTTTGGAGACATTTTTTAACATGGTTTCCTTAATGGGGTGTGCGTCCAGAATGTGGATATGTAGGGTAATTAGCTTATGGTCAGATGGGACCAATGAGGCACTGACTTCAGGTGTGGAACACCGGTCACGCAGGACAAACCAAACCCCGTAACCAATGCAAATAACCACAAAGTGAGCTAAATGCTGCTCATTGCCAGAAGTCTCAGTCTCCAGATGCACACACTTGAGGCACTTCTCATTATGGAGAATATTGATATCTGTGCAGTAACAGAAACCCAGTTCAAGGCTCCAGACAGCACACCAGCACTACCAGGATACTACTCATTCCATACCTTCCAGCATCAGAACCTGAATCATAGCACATACAGTGAGGATGTATCCATATTCATAAAGGATACCTACACCTCTCTCTACATGCTCTCTACAGGATATGTACCCATAGAATGTTGCTCAGCAACGTTCTTCACACTCCACAGGGGTGGGGCCACAAAAACCCCTTGGCATTCATGCTCTATGAGCATGACGAGTGTGTTCTGCAAGGCAATGGAGCCAATCATAATGGAAGTCTACAATACAGAGATTGGGAACCTTCACATAGTTGAGCACACCCAGTTTGGCTTCGTGAAATGCAGACCACACCTCCTGAACTGGGAGGATTTCTTTGACAGTTACTCAGGCTACAGATGATTCAGGCTACAGATGATTGAAATGAGCTCAACACAGCCTACCTATACCTCGCTAAGGCCTTTGACACCATTCCCCAGTCAGGTATCATAGATGAACTCACCAACCTGGCCATGTATCCATACATCACAAGTTGGATTGCAAACCGGCTCACAGACAGATCCAACACATTAAGAGTTGTTGGCTACATGTCAGAATCTACACGGGTAACGACTGGTGTCCCACAGGGTTCAGTCCTGGGGTCCCTCCTGTTTGCTATAGACTTCTCAAATGTACATGCCAACACAGGAGGGTTGTGGTTGACTAAGTTTGCTGGGAACTGCAAAGTGTTTGCCATAACAAATTCCCCAGAAGACAGACATATTCTCCAGAAGGGACTCTATGAGACAGATGTGTGATGTCAGAATCATGGCCTCAAGCTCACTATGGAGGAATGCATAATGATCCTCTTTGTTGAAAACAAAATACCCACAAACTACCACATAGGTGTTACCCTTTTAAAAATAACAAGGTGATAAGGGATCTGGGGACACAAGTAGATAGTCATCTTTCCTTTGACAACCATGTTGCCAAAGTGATTGGGAGATCCTATGTGGCCCACCTAATCAACAAAGGGTTTGCATCAGGATCCAGAGAGGTAGTGTTGCCACTCTACTCTTACGTCATCAGACCCATCATTGAGTACAGTGCACCATTTTGGATGCACTCGACTTAGCATATCCAGCAGCTGTAGAGACCACATAGGTACTTCACCAAGAGGATTACTGGCCTCAAACAGTTGTGTTATGCAACACAACTGGTAAAACTAAATATGTTCTTTGTCGCGTACCATCTACTCAGAGGCACAGTCTGCCTAACATACAGAGCCATGTCCAACACATAACTGTTGAACATGCTCCATCTACAGATAACAACATTGAGTCGCCCTACACATTCCAGGGATATGAACTTCATCAGAACGATGAATACAACATGCTGGTGGGATAGAGTACCATCCCAGACACTTGCCTTACTGTGGAACAGAGTCCCAATGTACATGAGATAGAACTCCTCGCTGACACTCTTCAATTGGAACCTTGATGAGTGGATGGGAAACAGACAATTCATGCCAGGCATCACATCAGCAGCCCCACTAGAAAGGGGCTTAAGGTACTAAGTATTAGAACTAGGCCTTGGGAGACTACCCAATAGTGTGGTGAAAGCTGCGCAACTTGTGAAGGCTGATATATGCCTTCGTGGAGATAGCTTACTACATACCTATGAACCTATGTGACAGGTACATGTCTACAGATAGTAGATGTATACTTAATTGTACAGTCATGTTGTACAGCAGGCACATGGACCACATACACTGTAATGCTTACAGATACTGGTGGCTGTTATGTATAGTGGGAGAGATGTGCACCTCATGTCTTTCATGCCATTGGGATGTGTGCTGGGTGGGACAGTCCTGGATGGCTCCCTGTCATGGTCACCTTCTTACACACATCTCTGCCTATCCAACTTTGGCTTATTATACTGTGTTCCCCCTACATATATATATATATATATATATATATATATATATATATATATATATATATATATCTAGATAGATATAGATATATATTTAATATATATATATATATATATATATATATATATATATATATATATATAGGTACATAGGTAGGTAATAGGCTATCTGCCTGAAGGCATATATTAGTATGGCCAGAGTGTGCAGCTATCGCCACCCATGGAGTTAGTTCCCTAGGCCTCTGTGTAGTAGAGCTGATGAAGTGATCCATGGTGTGACAGTTCAGTTTCACATACACTGATCAAGGCTCCTCTGGAAGAGTGTCAGTGAGGGACTCAGCTTAATGTCAGTTGGGAGCTTGTTCCAAAGCAAGGGAAGTCTGTGAGTTAGTAATGTATCCCTCCAACATGTTCTATTTAATGTTGTGATGATGATATCCCTAGAGCATGTGGTACAGTGAGCTTGGGTTTACTTCATATAGTGCATGTACATCAGTTCTGCATTGGACATGGACCTGTCTGTTGGACAGAGATCTCCTGAGTAGACAGTATGCAACAGAGTACAGATTGAGTTAAATTCAGCCTTGTTGCATGGGGCAACTGTTTGAGGCCAGTAATCCTCTTGTTGAGGTACTTCAGTGGTCTTTCCAACTGCTGAAGGTGCCTAGTCAGATTCATCGCAAGTGTGTTGTGGTACTCTCTGACAGATCTGATGACTGATGAGTAGAGGGAACCTCCTTTGACCTACATGCAAAGACCTTGGCAGTTTGTGGGAACACATAGCATGATTTTCTGACCACTTTGTGAATGTGTTTCTGGAAGTAGAGATGACTATCCACATATGTCCATAGATCCCTTATTATCACCTCCATATTTAGGGTGTTGGCACCTATGTGGTATTTGTATGACTGTAGCTCGAGGCCATAATGTTGACACCACATCTGTCTGACTGAGACCCTTTTTAAGGATGTCTCTGTTGTCCCAAACATCGATGATGACAACTTTTTTGCAGTCATCCACAAACTTTGCTAAACATAGCCCTCATGTGTTTGACTGTACTTCTGAAAAGTATACACCAGACAGGAGGGGTCCCAGGACTGAGCCATAGGGGACAGCAGTTGTTACCAGCTTGAACAGGAGACCACAGTTCTTACCTTGTGGGATCTATCTGTGCCCCAGTTGGCAATCCATCAGATGACATACATAGGTATGCACAGGTTGTTGATTTTGTGGATACGACATGTGCCTGGGATGTTGGAAAAGGGCTTTTCAAGGTCTATGTGGGACATGTGTAGCTCATTTCATTGATGTATGTCCTGGGTGACTGCCTTGAAAACAGTCTAGCAGGTTTGGGAACCATGATCTGCCCCTGACCAAACCAAAATTGGTAGGGTTGGGTGTTTGTAGGCTCCCAATAGCTCTGTTTATGATTTCCATCATGATGGACTCCATGGCCTTGCAGTTCAGGCTTAATAGGCTTATAAGACAATAGTTCCCGTGGTCTGTTGTGCACCAACACTTATGGAGTATGCCAAATGTTGCTGTAACGCATTCAACAGTTTCATATCCTGTACAAAGGGTGAGTTTCAACAGACTGTTCAGGTGCAGGGCCTGTTTGTTTTGGAGTTCACATATGACACAACTAGGGAAACCATGTCATCCCATATACTCCGTGTTTTTAGGTTTGGAAAGTGCTGTTTAACCATTGTATATGTGATTTCTGGGTTTTCACAATCTCCAGGTATGATAATAGGCCCTTTTGTCAGTGAGAGTGGAGAGTAAATATGTATGAGCCTGTCTGACAAGATGTTGGCAATGTCAGTCATGTACATGTATTCATTTACAGTTTGCACTGACTCAGAACATATATGAGTTTACATTGTTTACCCGACTTTGCTCAACTTTGCCTGACTTTGCCCAACATTGCCCAACGTTGCTCAATGTTGCCCAACGTTGCCCAGCGTTGCGCTAGTTTGCGTGGTATGCAGCTCTGCGCAATTGTGCTTAAATATGCTAAACAGTGGTAAAATGTGCTTAACACTGCTTTATATTGCTTAAAATAGGGCAATCATGCCTCAGGTGGTGCTGCAGGGCTGCCTATGTCGGCTGCACATAGTACACTCCCTATACATGTTTGAAAACAGGTAGTGTCAAGTTAGGCATCCCTTTTATTGTATGTGCGAGTCAGAGAGAGGTGTCATTTCCAGGGTTCCTACTGAGTCAGTGTATGTGCTATGCGTTGCCTCTTTGCCAAGGCCAAGGCATACTGGGCATGCTTCCTTATGCCTACTGGGGCAGGCTCAGGTTGTTCCTCCGAGTCACGCTGTGCCTGTGCAGGCCTTGGCAACAATGGGGGGTGTTTGGCCCTGTCCCATGCTGTTCCTGCTGCAGCTGTTTTTGCAGGATCATATTGTGTAGCATGGCCCATACCATGACAATTTGGGTACATGTAGTTGGTGAGTACTGCAAGGCTCTACCAGATGTGTCCAGACACCAGAACCGTGAATTGAGCATCCCAGACACATGCTCGATTATGTTTCTTGCTTGTGCGTGTGCCTCATTATGGAGTTCTTGTTCGGTTGTGTGTGCATATCTGATGGGTGTCATCAGCCACGGCTCCAGTGCGTATCCAGCATCCCCCACTAGGTGACCGCCAGGGATGTCCCCATTGGCAAATCTCTGGTACAGCTGCGTCAGATGCCAGATGTGGGAATCGTGATAGCTTCCAGAGCAGCCAGCACACACATTCATTATTATGCCCTGGGCATCGCACACGACCTGGCAGTTGATGGAGAGGAAGCCCTTGCGGTTGATGTAGACCCTACCCCGCTCACTGGGTGGTGCTTTGATGTGTATGTGCGTGCAGTCTATTGCACCCACTACCTCAGGGTATTCTGCTATTTGGTGGAAAAGACGCATATTGCTGGGAAATGCCTCACGGGAATTGGGGAAATATACATGCTCACCGACATGTGCTGACATGGCATCCAGGAACTGGTGCAGTACCCTGGATGCTGATGCCTGTGAAACCCTCATCATATCACCAGTTGGTCTCTGGAAGGTACCTGTAGCTAGTATTCGTAGGCCAACACATACCTTGGTATCCACTGGGATGGGTTCCCCTCTGTTGGTTCTGTGTGTGAGGCGTGGCTGGCACAGCTTAACAATTTGCTGCAGGAGGTCTCTGTCCACTCTATAGCGCTCCACTATCTCCAGCTCATGTAGCCCCTGGTATGTTACCCTGGGTCTGTACACTCTTCTCCGTCTCCTCACTCTGGGTTGCTCAGCAGCATTCGCAATATTACCACCCTCAGCATCTTGCACATGTTGGCTTATGATAGCAATAGCAGCCCCTAACATTTTGTCTGACTTAAGCTTTTTAAGTTTTCACTCTTTGTATACTGCAGTGTTGCAGAGTTCTTGAGAAACAACATGGGGGAATGGTGTTTGCAAAGTTTAAAGTGCTGGGCTGGGCTGGGCTAGTTTACTGCAGGTGTAATTGACTGATTCTGATATATTTCTCCTGGCAGCTTTGCTAGTTCTCCTTGGTTAACTTCCTACTACTTCTTTTCCTTCCTTTTCCCTTTCCGTTTCCACAAGGGGCAGCACCACGCAAACAAGTGCAAACACGTGCACACGAGCGCACACGAGCGCACAGACGTGCACACAGGCTTACACAGGCTTAGACGGGTGCACACGCATGCACACAGGCTTACACATGCTTACAGGTGTGAAAACGTGTGCACATGGTGTAAGCACGTTTGCAAGAAATTTCAGATATATCCACGGCATACACCTTTGGTTTCTGGGTTTCAGCTAGGACAACCGTAGACATGCCTCTTGCAATCCTGAGCAACTCATGGCAAACACAAGCCACTCTGCTCCAATAAGCTTACAGTCTTTCAGACATACCCCCTCATGATGTCACCTATCTTCTACTCCCCTACCCCTACACTTACATTCTAGGGACATGGCTCACATACCAGGGAAAATTGAGATTCACTATCCTTATCCTCATTTGCATAGGATTACCTACTAATGCTTGATTACATCTCTCAACTGAGCTTCCCTCCTTAGCAACCACTACTCAGTAGCCATGTTGTCTTCAGCCTGCCATTCACCTGCATGGCAGAATAATCTATTTATTAAACATGCCTATTTTTGGCTATTATTTAATTATTTTCGTTTTTTTAAAGCGCCACATGTTTGTGTAGCGCTACACTATGCTTAAACACCGGAGATCGGGGAAAAAAAATGTTATTAATTTTCAACCTATAAAAATGCCAATGGCCTTATATTTGGCCATTGGCATGCTTCCTCAACTGGATGCATCCTTTATTTGGAGCTGTCATAGCTCTGTTTAGCTATTTGCAGAACGGTACTCCGTTACCAATGGAGACATTTCTGCAAATAACACTACTCTTCCACGGACAGGTTAGTGTTTCCTGGATCGCAAATTTACCTAATTTGCATAGCTTTCAGCAGCAAATGAGGTAATTTGCATAACATAACACTGTCCGTGCAAGAGTAGCTTTAGAAGCTCTCATGCACGCCCCTGCCAGCTGTTCCTGGATCGCTCGGTAGACATATTGGCTGTCTGCCATCTTACACTACTCTTAGACTCCGTGCAAGCCTTCGTAAATCTGGCCCATAGTTTAAGGTAATAAATATAACTTTATTACACTGACTTCTCCAAAATTTGAAAATAATATGTTCTGGTCCTGTTATAATTTTAATTTTTCTGATAATTTTGTTATCATCTGATCTTTGTTGAATTTCAGAGTTTTATCCATATCTGGGGAAAAACAAATGAAAACAAAACAAATTTACTGGAGTTTTAACTGTGATAACAATTGGATTTATTTTGGTAAGTGCCAAGCATTGATCAGCATTCTACCTTCCCTAAGGATGGTGCCACAATATGAACAAAAGATAATTGACTTTAATATTTGGCTTAGTGTTTGGTGTCATTCAAAGGAGTATGATATTTGCAAGCCTGGGAGGATATGGTACTTTGTCAGGGATGATTTGCACTTGTCCTCTCTAGCCTTTTGAATATTGGTTAAAACCTAAGAATAGTTTCAGTGGTCAGGGATTTGGGAACACATATTAACAGTAACCTGGCCTTTGACCATCACATGCTTATGGTAGTAAGAAAATCATTCTATGTTGTGCAACTTATAAGCAAGTATATGGCATCTAGGTCAAAGGATGTTGTTGTTCCATTGTACTTGGTACTTATCAGACCAGTCGTTGAATGCAAAGCTCCAGTTAGTTTGTACCTGACCAGGCATATTCAACAATTTGTTGTTTCTACAAAGATTCCTCACAAAAAAATAGAAGGCATAAACATGTCCTATGTGAAATTGTTCAAAGCCCTATCCCTGTACATGGCCTCCTAAAGACCACTGAAAGATGATCTTTGCCTGGCCTAAAAAGCATCCTCTGATCCCAGTCTGATGGACTTGTTGCACATCTGCAACAAATAGCATCAGAATTACCTGATCTAGGGACCTAAACCTTGTCTACAACATCAATAGGGCATGTTGTAGGGACAGGTATGTATCTCAGGGACTACCTCTTCTACAGACCAGGCTTCCCATCCATGTGAATCAGAATGATTCCCTAACCTAAATAAAGGGTAAGTTGGACCTGTGGAAGTGGAATCAGACATTTACCCACTGTGGGCACCTGTATCTCTGTTTGATTGAGGCAGCCTGCAAATTCTTGACAAACCATCTCCAAGCTTATGTATATCTCTTAAAATAACTCCAAGAGTATCAAAACTTGTCATATACATTTGGGAAGAATGGCTAGGCCTAAAAAGCCCCTTGCAGTCATTAGCCTAGTAATCATCTATGAACCTCTAAACCATGTATGATCTAACCACTTTCTGTACTGACAGATCTACCTATTTCTTTAGTGTTGACTCTCAAAACTGTCTTTTCACTTCCTGCACAGTGCAATCTAACTATTACTTCCACCTACTAACACCTCAATCCTCAGTTTTTAAAAGCATGATCTTGCAAATGACTCACTTATTTTTCTTCTACTTTCATTGTTTTAAACCATTGTTGCACTCATATCAGAGTTTATACATAATGTGCTGCTTTCTTTTTCAAAACCCTATTTATAATTTGCTATCTGTTCTATGTGGCAAAACAGGTAACACACTTGCCTTTGATACAGAAGGCTGTGGGTTCTAGTCTCACATCAGGTTGAGCAATTGCTGATACTGTAGTGCAAAATAAAGGGGTTTATCTGCTCCTGAGCATGCCATCCTTTGGATGAGATGTTAAAGCAAGGCCCCATCTGCTTGGGTTGATGGTAGCCATGGAAGATGTAAAAGATGCTAAGGCACTTATTGAAAAGAGTAGGAGAACTTCCCTGCTGTACTGGCCAACTTTTTCCTGGTAGTATAAATGCCACTTCAGGTGTCCCCTAAAAAGAGACAATTAGTTTAGTGGAACTAACCAGCCAACAAAAGAAAAATAAACTCTGCTAAATTTCTTAAAATCGTTGTAATTTTGCTTATCTGCTTTTGTGACTTTTGTGCATGTATTATACTTGGAGATTTTCTTCCTGTGCTTCCACTGAAAAGGGGCATCTTATACCCAGACTGACAATTCTGGTAAACAAATACTAACAAAAAATAAATACATTTCCAGTATCCTAGCTAAATCCCTGATTAGGAACATCAATTAAAAAGAGTGTTATGAATTTTCATGTTACTCTAATTGAAAATGTCAGATTCCTCAAAAATATAGGTTCACAGGTTCATAAGTACTTACTAGGCTATTGATCTGTGAGGATCTTAAGAAGCCTAACCTTGCATTTCCTTGGCAGTTATTAACTTGTATATGTCATAATACAAATATCCAAAGATGAGCCAAACAAAAATTTACTGGGGGTAATTAAATGTTTCCTCTGTCCATGAGGGTCACTGGTGCTAAACCCAGGATGAATTTGTGGTTATCAATCCATTCACCCAAACTGTATTTGAATACAGCAAGGGAAGTACTCTGCTTTATGTGGCGTGGAGGATAAATCCATAGGAACGGTACTTTCTTTGATACATACCTATCCCTCCAGTATGTTTTATCAATTTTTGCAAAGTAAATTTAGGTTCCTTGAGTGGGTGTTTATGACACCTTCGAATTTACAAATGTCTAATGAGGTTTATCAGAATGAGGTCTGTTGAGGCTGCATTACATGAAGTAAAGTTTGCCTATCAATAGCCCATATGATACCAAGAAGAAAGACAATGCTTTGAAATAGTTGAAATAGGTTTTATGATCTAGGCCCTTATTTTTTTGTGAGAAAACATTGTGGTAATTCCAGTTGTGACAAGTGCATGGACAGGTACATTCTGAAAAGGGCATTATACGCAGTGATTGGCTTAATGAGTGCTGAGTGCATTGTAAAATTATGCCCTTGGATCTGGACAGCATACCTTCAGCTCATTGTTGACATAGGTTCCCAGATCACTCTACTCCTAGTTCAATTTAACATTCTGTTTTCATCAATGTAGACATCCTAGTATATTTCCACCTATCTGGCATCGTCTCACCTTTCTTCCAATGCTCTTTCTTGAAGACTGTCTCTCCTACTTATTTTATTTATTTATTTATTTATTTATTTATTTATATCTGTTGACTGGGAGTGTCCGACTGGATGTAGGTCCATTTTCAGTGGAGGCCCGGGGAGAAAAGCTCCACAGTTAAAATAGACAGTAGTTACATTGGATTACATAGCGATTAACAATTTACATAGCAATTACTTACAACATATTTACAGATGAAGAACATAGTACATCAGTAGACAACTAGAATCTTTATCTGTGAAGTACATAACAGACATTAACAAATGTTAAAATAAGAAGTTCCTGCTGTATAAGTACTAGGCTTATGAGCATCTGAGCTTGCTATAATCAAGGTAGTTAGTGGAGTGGAAAGAAAGGTAGTGGTTGGATGGGGTGGGTGATATTAGAGTAGGAGTTGCAAGGGCATAGCCAGCATGTTTTTAGGTGCGCTTTTAGTAAAGTTTTGAAGTGGATGCATGATAGTACGGAGGTAATTGTGGGTGGGAGGGAGTTCCATAATTTGGCTATGGTGCAAGAGAATAGTGCTTCACCAGCAGAGTTATTGGCTTTAGTGATCTGCAAGTGATTTTTGTTGCTGGATCTTAGTGGTCTGGTGGTGTGATAGGGTTGGAGTAGATTCTGGTGGGATGGGACATTTAGTGGATGGTTTACTAGTTTGTAGGCGAGTGAGAGTTTATACCATTGAAGGAGGTGAGGGAGTTCAAGCCAGCCCAGTTCAGCAAGTGAGAGACAGTGGCGACTATGGTAGGATGCCCCTGTGGCGAATTTGGCAATTTTGTTGTAGCAGGTCTCTAGCTTGTTTAGATCACATTGCCTTAGGTTGGTATATATTGGAGAGGCATAAAGTAGAGTGGAGATAAGGTGGGAATTTGCTATTGAAATCTTTGCTGCTTTGGTGAGAAGATGCTTATTTCTGTATAACGCTCCTAGTTTTTTGTGGACTTTTTTATGGTCATGGATATATGAATGTCAAATTTTAGTTTATTGTCTATTTCCACTCCTAGCAATTTGGTGTGTTCAGTTGGGTATATAGTGGTGTTGTCTTTTGCTGTGATGTTAAAGTGAGAGTTGTTTTGAGTATGTTTGGTGGGTTGGAAGATGAGTAGTTTAGTTTTGTTTGGGTTGAGTATTAATTGGGTATCGGATAACCAAGTTTCAACAGAGGAAAAGGCTTCTTGTGTGACTTTTTGCAGTTTGGGTAGGGACTGGGCTGAGCAGATGATGGTCGAGTCATCTGCGTATTGTATGAGTGTGCCATATGTGGTGGCAGAGGCTAGATTATTTGTGAAAACAGAGAAGAGTAGGAGTCCAAGGATAGATCCTTGGGGAACCCCTATGAAGACAGGTAGTTGGGGAGATATGTCATTCTGCCATACAACGGATTGTTGGTGGTCAGACAGGTAACTCTGAAACCAGTTGGTGACTGATTGTGAGAAGGATAGGTTATTGAGGACAGAGATAAGTTGTTTGTGTGGGACCATGTCAAATGGTTTAGATAGGTCTAGGAAAGTAGCAGAGGAGAGATAGCCATTGTTTTTATGCTGAAGGATAGTGTTAGTAAAGGAGAGTAAGGCAGTGGTGGTGCTATGGTTTGGTCGGAAACCATGCTGAGTATTGGAAAGGAGGTTGTTAGTAAGGAGGTAGTCTGAGACCTGAGAGTGTATGCATCTCTCTAGTATTTTGGAGAGTGGAGAGAGAATAGCTATGGGACAGTAACTGGTTAGTTCTGTGGAGGGTCCGCCTTTGTGGACAGGAATTATATGTGATACTTTCCACAGTGTGGGAGCATAACTTTCTGACAGAGATCAGTTAATCAAGACGGATACTGGGTAGGCCAGAGTATCAGCTGCGATTTGTAGGTATTCACTTGGGAGGTTGTCTGCTGCTAATTTGGTGGGTTTAAGTTTAGTTAAGAGTTTTTTTATGTTGGAGGTAGGTACAGGAGAAAAAAGAGAAAGCAGTGGGGAGATTAGTAGTTGAAGGTGTGGGTTGGAGGGGAGGGGGGTTGTGTTGTTTAGCTAGTGATAGTATGGTTTGTGTGAAGTGTGTGTTGAATGAGGTAGCAATATTTTCTGAGGAGTGAGGGATGTTAGGAGGAGGGGTACCGACTTTACCTGGGTGGAGGATGGAGTTTATGGAGGACCAGAATTGTTTGGGGCTGTGTTCGGAGGAGTCTAGGGCAGACTGGTAGTATTGGAATTTGTCCTATTTTATTAGCTTTTTGACTCTATTGCGTAGTTCTAGGAATTTCTGTCTAGTTGAGGGGGTCTTGGTTTTGCGCCAGTGCTCCCAGGCTTTATCCCTGCTTTTCATTTCTGACTTAGTGGTTTTCTGTAGCCATGGGGAGGGTTGAGCTTTGATTCTGGAAAGTCTTATGGGGGCATGGTAATTAAGGATGCTCAGGAAGTTAGTATTAAAAAATGCAACTGCGTCATCAAGACTGAGGTACTTTAGAGGATGCCAGTTACATTCTTTGAGGGATGAGATGAATGTGAGTGGGTTAAAGTTTATTTTTTTACGTATCTGATGGTAGACGACATGTTTAGCTTGTTATAGGTAATTTTTCAGTAGGAATTTTGGGGAGTGATCACTGAGGCTATCTGATAAGCAGCCTGTTATATATGACTGGGGGCTCTTACTGACTAGTATCCAATCCAGGGTAGTGTGCTTGCTGGAGTTTTTATTTATCCTGGTTGGCGACTGGACTAGTTGGGTGAAGTCATGAAGGTTTACATGATGGGTTGGATGGTTGCCAGAACAGGACTGCCAGTCAATATTGAAATCACCTAAAATGATAGTTTCTTGGGGGAGATGGTGGGTAGACCAGCTGAGGAGGTTTTCTAGTGGAGGGATGTTTTGGCCAGGTGGGAAGTAGAATCCAATTATGATGATGGTTTTGTTTTGGTTTATTTTGAGGTTGGTATATATTATTTCTTCATTGCCTATTTGTGGAGCTGATGATTTTAAGATCTGGATGTTTAGATGCTGTTTAAATATTATAGCTACACCGCCTCCTTTCTTGTTTAGCTGGTCTACTCTTAGTATGCCATAACCTGTAGGAAGTATCTGCTCACTGGTAATGTGAGGTTTTAGCCAGCTTTCTCTCAGGATGACTATATCTGGGGAGTACAAGTCTATGGTGGCATGGAGTTCATGGACTTTGTTGGATATACTTCTAATATTTAGGCTTAGTAGAAGGAAGTCATTTGGCTTTCTATTGTCTGTAATATGGGAGAAGTTGTGGTTTCTAGTCTGATTATGAGGATTGGGGTTGGAGACGGTAGGGCTAGGGTTGGGGTGGATATCTCCACTTAGGGCTAGTTTTGATATGCATGAGGTTATTAGTTTTCTCAGTTTTTGAATGTGTTTGTTTATAAGGGAAACTTTATGATTGTGCTCTTTGGGTAATAGGTATGGTGGGAGGGTTACTATGTTAAGTTGTAGGGATGCTTTATGTTTGAGTAATATAGTTGGTAGAATATTTGGGGGTGCATAGGGATGGTTCTTGAGTTGGTGGGAGGGGAGCTGAGTGAGGGTGAGACATGAGTGGTGGTGTGACTTACTCCCCATATGATTTCTTTTTTGTACCATCTTCATTCTCAACTTTGACTTTAACCACTTTCTACTAAACCTACACCTGAGAGCAGATTCAATAAACGCTACACGATCCACTAAGACCATGTGCACATCATACCACAGTGCGCACGTGGTAGCACATTGTTTTGCATTCGGTAAGCAGCTCCATGGCGTGCTAATTACAGCATAACAACTGAACTATATGCTAACCAACCAATCCAAGATGGAGAACCTAGTGAACAAGTTATAAATCAACTGTGTAGACTCAGTGCTGGTTTTCCACGCAAATTCCAAAATCCATTGGAATACAGCCATGGAAAGGAGTCTACACAGAAAGAATGTTAGGGGCTGCTGTTGCTTTAATTCATATATCTGTGCCGCAGGCTGAAGACTATGCTGCTGCTACTAATAGACCAAGGCCAAGAAGGAGGAGAGTTTTCAGACCCTGGGTAACTTATCACAAACTATATGACATAGAAATTGTAGAGCACTACAGGGTGGATAGAGACACAATACAAGATCTCTGCAACCTCTGTCATCTTCAACGCAGACCCAGGGTGACCTGAGGGGAACCAATACCAGTGGAGACAAAAGTATGTGCAGCACTTAGAATTTTAGCTACAGGAACCTTTCAGAGACCAACAGAGGACATAATAGGGTGTCAAAGGCATCACAGTCCAGGATCCTCCATCAATTCCTGTGTGCTATGCTCCAACATACAAGTGACCACATATATTTCCCCATACTCCTGCGGACTGGGCCACAGATATGCAGGAGTTCTATCCTGTACCACACTACCCAGAAGTACTGGGTGCCATAGATTGTACACATATAGAAATCAAAGCACCACATGGGGAATAAGTAAGGGTCTACATAAATAGAAAGGGCTTCCGCTCCATTAACTGCAAAGTCATGTGCAATGCTAAGGGATGATCTTGAATGTGTGTGCTGGCAACTCTGGCAGTTACCATGACTTACATATCTGGTACACCTCCCAACTGTATCAGATGTTTACTAACTAGGGGTGATATCCCACAGGGTCACTTGCTGGGGATGCAAGTTATGTACTGGAACCATGGCTGATGACACCCATCAGAAATGCACACACACCTGCTAAAGAACACCATAATAAGGCATACACTCAAACCAGAAATATCATAGAGCATGTGTTTGGGCTGCTGAAGTCTGGGGGAATCTTGCAGTACAATCCAGGTGCAGTTCAATCTACAACTATACCATTACCCCCCAAAAAATTATGTTAAACAGAACTTAAGTACTGCTGTCAATATTTTACTATACAAGAAGTATTTAACAACTGAGATAGGCAAGCCTACTTGGAAGCCCCTCCTAGGACATGCTTCTCCTCCATGAAACAGCAGCACCAGCATCAATGACATGTTGTTGTACACTTTCCACTCAGCTCTCTGGATCCCTGCCAGTGAACAGCAACTCTTCATTTTGTGTCAGTGGTGGCTCTGTAGCAGGCCATGCCAGTAGCTATCCATTCATGGGCCACTGCAGCTGCTCTCTTCCAGGCTGATGAAATCAAGTCAGTAGTCCTATGGTGCACCTGATCATATGTTCTGCTCTGGCCGCCTACTGCATTCTCATCAGCCAGTATCTGTTGCCAAATTTGCATTCTGTCAGGCATATCCCTATGTCCCCTCTCAAGCAAAAAGGCACCAGGTGACCTAAATGCTTCCACAATGACTTAATTCTCAGGCTCACTGAAGGGGGGGGGGGGGGTTGCAGGGATTGGGATGTCTGGCTGACATAGTTCTAGGTGACATAAAACACAAAAGAAGGATAATACACATAAGTATAGTATAAATAAAAGTCCTGCTTAGATATAACACATAAAAGTATTATTTCAATATTACCCACTAGAGAAACAAAAATACAGTCAAGATATTCAACTATAAAAAAGGAATTATGTCATTGTAACATATTACAATCACACACAAAGCAAGGCTGGATCCAAAACAAGGCGAGTAACAACAGCAACTTTTGTTTGTGCCAACACAGAAATGTGGTTACCCCACCCCCAAAACAACAGACAGATGACACATATTGCTAACAAACCATTTTGTGAACTGCTAAAAATGCTATCAAATAAACTGTCCTAAAAACGTGTGCACACATTTACCACCGAACATTCAATTTTATGCTCTTGCCAGTCACATCTACCTGTGGGCAACACTCCCATACAGGTGTCTATGGCCCATCCGAGAAGGCTACCACCCTTGTGTCATTGACAATATAGGACATTTGCATTTCACTGGAATAAAAATAGAAGAGTGTAAAGAGAAAAACAGTTGTAACATTACCACTTGTAATAACAGTTAATAAGGCTGTGCATCTGAAAAAGTAAAATGCCCTGACAAACATGCTATCAGTAAACTTTTAAGAAGTGCATACAGATAAAATTAGCATTTGCTAATCCATATATACCAAAGGCCATATACTTTGGCCTGGACTGTCAAGAAATAGATTCCAAAGAGTAAAGGGCCCATTACAGATCCTTAGGGTACTCCAGTGGTGACAACTCTATTGGTAGAGGTTGAGTCACTAACTTTCACAGTATATGTCCTGTCAGTGAGCCATTTGGTTAACCATCTAATGACGTAAGGGTTAATCCCTAGCTGGGAGAGTTTTTCAATGATACCTGAGTGGGGGATTGTGTCTAAACCCTAGGCCAGATCAAGTTAGAAAGTATGTACTGTCTTACATTCATCCAGGCTTATCACACAGAATCAATGGGCTGTGACAACATCACAGATCACCAAAGCGTGCCTAATTCCATACACCTACCTGACAAAGTTGAATACACACTTCAAGACACTCTTCAGATGGAATATGTTCCTGTAGAAGGGTGTACATCAACATGCATCCATTTGAGTGGGGGGGGGGGCAGCACCTGATGCAAGCATGTATAAACACATCCTGACTCTCCTCATCTATGAGATAGACCAACATGTAATCATGGACCTTTTCTAAATGGACACTAGTAATATTCTGGCTGTGTGCAATAGACCTGGTGAGTTGTTAATACTACATCCATGTCTTTTACATCTGTTAGAGGCCGTCAAAGAGGTCATCAAGGACATACACGATGACAACACTATGATCCTGTGGAACTTGAAAGGCCAAGGCATTTGACACAAATCCACACTGAGGTATTCAGCCAACACTGTCAAATGTGACCATAAACACCTATATCACCAAGTAGGTAGACCACTGGATCACATATGTGGCATCTAAATCTGTTGAAATGTGTGATGTGACCTATATCTCAAATCCAGTGATCAGGTCCATACATCAGGGTTGTCTGCTAGGCCCTTTCCTGTCCATTATTTAAGCCACAGGCATCAAGAATGACATACACATCTAGTGTCCAAACAGCTGTCTGGAGCACTACAGATTGTGAGTAGTCATTGACTCCAACTGTGATATTAGTATAATACAGACAGTATCGAAACATACCAAACATTACTACCACAGCCATGAAAACACATGAGATGAAACAAAAACATGGGGTGATTTGTTATGTTATGAAAACAAATGCACAACCAAGGATAATGTAGACATCACTCCCTATAAGCAGACCAAGTAGTATGTGACCTGTGTCCTGGGATAAATGGTATGTGGAACATCCACCAGCATGTGGCCAAAGTGGTGACTATGCCCTTGTATGCAGCACAACTATTTAGTATTTGCAGGACATCCACATCAAGGGCCAGAATACCACCACAGGTCACAGCCTTCATCACACCAATAACTGAGTACAATGCACCCTTCTTCATGTACCTCCCTACACATCTTCCAGTGATGTGTAACTGAAGTGTACCACCTTTCTCACAGTGCTCTGTCACACAGCTTATTGGCCATACCTAGGATTTTTTTTTGTGCATAAACATTACTCTCTGATGGTGCAGTACCCCTATCAAGGTGTTATAGCAGATGCATGTGTGATACCTGTTTTGGCAATGCACACAATACATACATAGCTGTTTGATAACATTGATGGCATGGGTTACATTCATGACAGTGTAGCTTATAATATATATACATATATATATATATATATATATATATATATATATATATATAAATAAACTACCCTGTTTTGATCATAATGTCACATATAGGTAAGGCAGTGTCCCTCCTAATACCTCCAGCAGATGTTACAGTGTCAGCATGGTGTGCTTGATTACCCTCATAGATTGCTGACATGTCATAATAGTTGTACAAGTGTGATTGTGCAAAACCATCTATAATCACTCAGAATCATGGGATTACTGGTGGTATTATTTTAATATTGTCCATGATTGTGCATGCTTCTGTTTATTGTTGTCCATGAGCCTATATCTGTATCCCACTTGTTGGAGACCTCTGCTGACATTACAGTCATATTCATGCAAATCAGTTTGCACAGCTTCACAATATGCACCCAGCTACAATTGTATATAACATCCCTTTTAGATGTCCTATCCATTGTTCATGTCAGGATGCTTATCTCACAAAGACATCTTCTCCATTGTTATGTCACCTTGTCTGGCAGTCACATAATATACATTTTCACTGTGCAGTCCATACTGTACCATGTTGACATGTGATTAGTATTCCTGCCACAACTATCTTCCATTCACATGCCTTCATCTGCTGCACATTATGATGTTTCACCTGTCCTCTTTCCCTTTGTTCATTCCAACAATTCATCTGTGTATCCCTATTCAGTACACACACTTCCCCTGACTGTTAAATATTTTAAATGGCAGTCCATGTACTGTCATGGATCATTTAAACAACCGTTGCACAGAATGCCTGTGAAGGGATTCCATGATACTCTGCACTGTATACACTGTCCTGTAATGCATTTGGACCATATACATTGCTATATGATAAACCTTGGTAATCATTGTGGCATTCTGCGCAATCCTGCTAACCTAGTTTGCTCATAGGTAAACAGGTTTGCTATCCTTATTGCTTTACATGGTTTTCTGGCCAGCAACACTGTTGCCAGCCATGAAACCATGCTTGTTTACATTTAAACGTGGTACATGGTATGAATATGTAATTGCCACTGCTGCTCATCACACAAACATGTAAACTTGCTTTGCGCAAAGCCTACACCAAGTTTATTGAATCCTACCGACTATCTTTTTATCTAGATTTTACTGCAAAGCTGTCCTTACTTCCTATATTTAACCTTTATAAATCTAAGTCAGCAGTTTATGTAAACATTTCATTGTCTATACTATGTTTAAAAAATATTTTTATGTACTGTAACTTATCAGTTCATGAATATTGTTAAATAAGTCGTACTGTTAAAAATATTTGCTGATAACTGATATCTTCTCTGTGAAGCTTTTGTCCCCAGGCCTTTGCTAAAAATGGATACTTTTGACCCACTTAGACTTTCCAGCTAAACAAATATGAAATAAATAAATAAATGAGCTCAATTTTCCAGGGTATTAATATGATACTTACAAGAGGAATCTTCTTGCTAATGGATATGGTTATATATTTCTTGGCATTAAGTTTTAGCCCACGGTTTTGATACCATCTATTTGATTAACACCAGCCCTTTTGTAGGATGCTGGTGTCATCTGGGAAGTTTATAATAGTATCATATTTTCAGTAATCAACAAGGTGGAATGGCTCAAAGACAGAAACCTGGGGTATTCCTCTAGTGATTGGTCTTTTGGAGGAGGTAGAGCCACCTACCTAATTTCCTGGGTTCTATACGTGAGTCAGTTTGCTATCCATTTTGTTACATGGGAGATAACATTTAGCTAGAAGACTTTATCTATTATGTCTGAGTATGGTATAGTGTCAAATACATTTGCTAGGTCTAGATATGCAGTGTGTAATGAATTGCCCTTATTCCTTGCCTCAGTGACTTTTTTGAAGAAATTGACCTGGTTAAGTAGGCAGAACTTGCTCTTGACAAAACCAAACTAAATTGTGTTGAAAGACTGTTCTATAATGACCCTTTGCATAGCCTTACAGACAAATCTGGTCAGGCGTATGAGTCTATAATTACCAGGATCCATTGAAGCCTCAACTTTGTGTGAGGAAATGACTGTTGTTGTTCTCCATTCAGCTGGTACAAAGCCTGTTTTGAGACTAATACCAAATAACTTCTGAAGGGACATGACATGTCATGTTTAAGGTTAACTATTAGGCAGCCTAGCATATTTCCCATAACCACAGATGTAGTCTTCATCACCTTGGATAGTACCTTGAGAATTTGTTCTTGGGCGATGTGTGTGTGTGTGTGTGTGTGTGTGTGTGTGTGTGTGTGTGTGTGTGTGTGTGTGTGTGTGAGTGTGCGTGTGTATGCGTGTGTGCGCGCGCGCGCACACGTGTGTGTGTGTGTGTGTGTGTGTGCGTGTGTGTGTGTATGTGTGTGTGTGTGCACGCGTGTGTGTGTGCGCGCGTGTGTGCGTGTGTGCACATGTGTGTGTGTGTGTGTGTGTGTGTGTGTGTGTGTGTGTGTGTGTGTGTGTGTGTGTGTGTGTGTGTGTGGGAGTAGCTGCAGGTATTTGATCTGAGAATATTGGAGGGGAAATGGGAGTAAAGAAAAAAATGAATTTGTTGGCCAGTATATTGGGTATGGCCTCTGGGTCTGAGTATGTAATATCATTTAGTATTAGCTCTGAGCAGTGGTGGGCATCATTTCTAAACTTTCCAACATAGTTAAAAAGGTTTTATAGTTATCTTTCACTAGGGTAGCTATATTTATATAATATCTGGCTTTGGACAATTTGATCAGGATCCAGAGATCCTTGTTTAGTTTAACAAGAGTGGTTTTGGTTCTTGAGAGTTAAATTTATTTGTGCATGCAATGATTGTTTTCTTTTATTGCATAGCCTGCTTATATTAGGATTTTACCATGGTGAATATTTTTGGATTTGGTATGGCATTTATTTTAGAGTGGGACAGATGAGTCTAAGCAGCTATTCACATGTGCACAGAATTTGGCAGTGAAGGATTTTGCATAAGCAGTGGGTCATCTAGTTGGAGTGGGCTTTTGAATTTGGCCAGAGCATCACTCAGTTTTAGTAAATTTGCTTTCACATAGTCTTTGAATAACAAGTTATTGGAGGATGCTTCAAGCTGCAGTCTTATGGTGAATGTGACTGACTTGTGGTCAGATTTGACCTGTGAGGCAGTTACAATTGGTGGGGAGTAGAGCTGCCCCATATTAGTAAGGATTAAGTTTAGGATTTTATCACTCCTGGTTGGGGTACAGACTGATTAGTCCACTGTGTTTGCATTGATGAAGTCCAGAAATCTCTGGGTATTCATATTTGAGGATGTGTAAATCTGGCATTTTATGGAGGTATATTTGAAGTCTCCTAGGAGAATGGTGCTTGGCTTAGTACACAGGGACACCTTGGTGGTTAGTTAGGAAGTATTGGTAAAGGGAAGCATTACGGGGCTCTTGTAGTTAGCTCTGTTGTGATACAGGATTTTTCATAGTAAGTTGGTGATGCAGAAGTTCTGCGTTATTGTCTTGTCTGACTGAAAATAAAGTATTTTTTCAAAAATATGGAAATGCCGCCACCTTTAGTGCATTTGTCCAATGTGGTGGGCCTGAACATGTGATGTGACAGACATTGAAACCAAGCACTGGTAAAGTGCTTTCACTGGTCTTGAACTAGGTCTCTGTGATGATACATATATCAATGTTTTCCAGGGCTTAGAGTATTTATAAGGAATGAACTTTTCTGTAAAGGCTCCTAACATTGAACAACAGTACCATAATGCTGTCTGGTTTATGTTTAGTTATGTTGGTGGCTTTAGAAGAATGACATTACCTAAAAAGGCAATATGTGGGTAGACAAGGTTTTATAGAAGCTATGGGGGGAGAGATAGAGTGGTGCAGGCCATCTCTGATAAAACAGTAAGGACTATCTACCATCTCCTTCCAGGCTGATATATATTGCACTCCTTTAAATGACACCGGAGGATAAGCCAGTTGTTGAAGACAATTACCTTTGTTCATTTTGTGGCATCATTCTTTCTTACAGTAGAATAGGGTCATACCTGTCTCAGACACATATTCTGAGATCTCCATCATATCTCTCTTCATACAGTCCATAGTCAAGGGAGCTATGTCTCAAGTCATTTACACCCTCATATGCAATGACTGCATCATGTGTGTACTTGTGGTGCAAGGACTTGAGTGCATGTCTGGTGTGGAGAATTCTGGCACCTAATAGGTACCTGCCAGTGACCCTTTCTCCTTGCATGGCCTGGCGAGTGGTGCATTGGTGTGTCTTACTATGGAGCCTCCTATAACTAGCATATTGGACTGTGAGGAGGATTGCCTTATGGGCTTTTAAAATGAATCAGTGTGACTGGTAGATGTGTATTTCATGGCAGCTTCCATCTGTGCTGTATGTTTGTCAGTCTGTGCAAATTCCTGAGGGTACTTTTTTCTTTGGCTACATTTAGGTGTTTGTAGTTTAGGTAGGTTGCTATTAAGAGCCTCAGCATATTGAGGTGTTTGTGTTTAGTCTGAGCCATGTATGATTGGTGTATTGTGATGTCGTATGACACTGACAGACCACTTGTTTTTGTGTAGAGTCTTCATTTGACAGCTTTGCCTCCAATAACATTATATAACTATCTGTCACACACTGTGTCAGTTTGCTTAAGTAGTAGCCGGTTGTCAGTAAACATGAGACAACTGTGACATTGTCTCAAAGCCAATTTCAGCCTAGCTTGACTGCAGAGATGTGTGTGTGTGAGTGTGTGTGTGTGTGAGTGTGTGTGTGTGTGTGTGTGTGTGTGTGTGTGTGTGTGTGTGTGTGTGTGTGTGTGGGTGTGTATATGTATGTGTGTGTGTGTGTGTGTGTGTGTGTGTGTGTGTGTGTGTGTGTGTTTTGCACGTGTGTGCATATGTGTGTATGTGTGTGTGAGTATGTGTGTGTGTTTGTATGCGTGTGTGTGTGCGTGTTTTGTGCATGTGTGCATGTGCGTGTGTGCGTGTGCGTGTGTGTGTGTGCGTGTTTTGTGCGTGTGTGCATGTGCGTGTGTGTGTGTGTGTGTGTGTGTGTGTGTGTGTGTGTGTGTGTGTGATGCAACTGCACTGAAGGTCACATTGCCTCACATCACATTAGGGACAGCCCAGCACCTGTTGTCATACAGAAATGTCAGCACAAGTGTGGTACCACTATTGGTTAAAGCATAAATAAATAGCGGGTGCACCATTTTTCACCGAACCAAATAAACTGCATGTTGTTGTTGCTGTGATCAGGGAATGCAATTAAAACAAAATATCCAAATCTATTAACATTTAATGCAGCTACTTTTATAAAATGATTGTATTTTCTGTTCACTTTGCTAAACATTACTGATGTTTTGAAAAATGCAGAACCTTATTGTATAAAAATGATTAAACTCAGTTTTGAAATTGTTTTATAATACCAGAGTATATTTTTATTTTGTCCTGAAAAACAAATCAATATTACAAAAGTACATGACAGCCATAATACCCATCACAAAATGCTTTTTTAGAAGGAAATGGAAAAGGACAGTCAAATAATGCAAGGCAAAAACTGAGATATGTGTGGGTGGAAAAGATATGTGCACAGTGTAGTCACATCCCTCAGAGAGTGACAGAACTATAAAGCAGATTATGAGAAATGAGTTCTCTATTGACGTTCACAGATATGCTCACCAAATATCTGAATAGCTGTAGCTGTTTCTATAACCAGCATGAAGGACAACATGTAGGGACTAAATTTGTTAAGACTGCCTCAGTATACAGCCATTAATGATGTCTCTCAGGAGCATAATTTGGAATACAGAGGAATTTTGATAAGAAGCAGCGATCTGAAAGACACATCGATTTAGAGATGGATAGGTCAGATACAACCCTTTCAAATAGTTGTGTGGGCAAAAGCATTGTGTTACATAAGGCTGATTACAAAAGTTAACAGATGAGAAAAAAAAATAAACCCAACTGTGCAATTTATTTCACATGATATGACACTAAATATATATATTATTGTATGTAAATAGTATACTTGTCACACATAACTCTATTAATTTATTTTTTAATCTAAAAGTCTAAAAGACAGAATACAATGAATCTACATGGTGAATTATTGTTGTTGCCCTTCCAAATACTCTGCTAGATTTCTGGGATATACTGTAATGTCAGTTTTGTACTCTTCATTCACTTTAGCTGATTCTTTTCTATCCCGAACCTTGTGCATTCCTCTTATTTTGCTTCACTTTATATCTGACAGTGTTCAGTCTAAGCAAAATCCTTCCTTGGGAAATGCAGGCTATGTGCTTCAGTAGCACATATAACCTCTGTTTATATTATTAGCTACACTCAGCTCACATCAGCTGGTCAGCTGAATAGCTCAGAGGTGCTCAAAACAAATTATTGAAGCAAATCCTTTATAACATTTCTAACTTCTGCTTTTAATTCCTTTAATAACTCATGCCTGCCTTTGCAACAGAGTATTCTCATTTATATTCACTATATGTGCTTCCTTAACAGCTAACCAGCTCTGTCATGTACCCCACTAAAAGAAAATGAGACTCACGCATGGTTCTTTTGTACATCATCACAGTGGGAGACTTTTTGCCAGACTGACACTGCGCGACCCATCAGATGCCACTCAAGCATGCCAAGGGTATGTTTCTTGCTAGGTCAACCCAAACAATTGGGGTGAGACTTATACTTTTTTCTATTGTGTCTGACTTGAACAAGCTGGGATCTGTATGGAACATTCCCTGGGGAGTTCAAATAAGCACTGCAAACAGCACTGGTGGGATTGGCTGATATTGTCATGTGACTGATGCTAGGCAACATGTGCTATACGACTGCTTGGTTGCAGAAAGATCTGGGGAAGGAATAGTGTGTGTATGTGTGTGTGTATCTGCTCTTTCTCCACGGAAATCAGAAGCCTTAACACCTCTCCTGAGGTAAGCATTTTTAGCTTTTTCTAATTAATTAGTCTCCAGGACGAGACACTCATTCCATGCTGATTTTAGATGTGTTAAATAGTGTTAGAGGTCATAAGAAGGAAACTGTGAGTTCTTCCTATTCTGTAATCTTTGTAAAATAATAATGATTTTTTAAAATGTTTTACGTTCATTACTTGTTATTGTTGAAAAGCTTCGCCTTGATAAAGCATCAGTGTCCTTGGCTAGGAATGATCTAATGATAAATGTTGCTGGACTGTCCTAAAACCCTTGCTTTTAATTGCCTGAAGTCTTAAGAATCAGTATTAATGGAGTGAGAGAAGCATTCACTATATTTTTCTTGGACCACATTACTATCTGTATATTTAGATTGGCATATAATTTATGTAACAAGACTAAATGTGTTGAGCTGAAACAGTATAATGTACCTAGTGTAAAAATTATAAAAATGTGCATTTAAGGACTGATTTGATATGGCAGATTTATTCAAACTGTTCCATGAAATACTGGCTAAGAGATAAAGAAAGGCATGTGAACTAACTGTAGACGTATGTCAGGTCTTGCTTATAATGTAGCCTTAAACAGTGCTGGAAAAATATATATTTTTTTTATAAATGCTGGTTTAAGAACATAGCAGGTAAATTTGGCTGCAGCACTCTTTCTGACGTTCATGCAATCAGCTTACTTTAGCATGTATTAGACTGATTCAGAAGTAATGACTGTTCATTCAATACTGCAGAGCCACTGAGATTTTTTCTTAATCGAATCATATAATTCTTGATGAAATGTTGCAGACCGTCTCTGCTTTGATTACTAAACGGCAGACTGATTCATTGTCTTAAGGAGGGTAGTGAGCACTAAACCCCTTTTCCGTACTGCTGATAAATTATTCCTTCGTCCTTCAGCTGATGCTGTTTTTTATTTACGTTTAGTGTTTGATAACAGCAATTGTTGAAAAGATAGCATCCTTTGAAGTAATCTGTTTCATTTCTTTTTTTATTTGTTTGCTTGTAAGTAAGGGAGTAATATGATGCATATTAAAGATCTCTTTCTATTTTTACCTTGCTGTGCAAAGTGTTTATTACTGTTACAGCTTTGTAGTACTTTAAATGCACAGTTACAAACCCTGCCAAGCCGTACATTAATTTTCTGTAATAGTGGGTTATATATTCAACATAAGTCAATATATTCTTATGTTTACTGCAATCAGATGCAAGAGTTCCTATCTTTGGGAGGCCAAAAGATAATTTTAGAAAACATAAAAGGTATTCTTTCACATCTCAGTAAAATATGACACTATCACTGTAACTAAACTTAAGCTTAAGTGTTAACTGAAAAAGTATATATTAAACATAAAACTAACAAAGTATATACTTACTATATTCAAATCACTTTCATCTTCATGTTCTCAATTTCTGGATTTAAATGTATACATTTTATATCAAGAAAGCACTCCAAATTTAGCCATATGTGATACATTAATTGGCATCTACATCAACATCCCTTGTATTGGTATGAGCACATGGTACAATAATGGAATCCGTGACACTCTTAAAGGAATGTTAGTTTTAAATTACAAGATAAACAATCCCATATATTTCTTGCCCCCTGACTATCACGCAGAAGACAAATGAGAAGAACTACCCTTATCCAGGCTGCTGTGTTTATAAAGACACATTTACCTTTCTAGAATAATGAAAAGCAAACAGTATAGTGAAAGCCCCGTGCTGCATTGTTTTCAGTTCTGTGAGCTGTCAAATGTCACTTGATATGGAAATGAAATGACTGATATCCAAATTAATGACTGCATTTAAGACTTATCAAAACAAGCAATGTCAAGCCACGTATAAGTGTTTACTGTTATTTATTTCCATGAAAGGTGTGCTTCAGAAACTACTTCATAGATCCTGATAAGACCTCTCAAGTTGAACATTGCTGTGAGACACCTGCATGGCTTACATCCCCAAAGTTATGCACAGATCTAGCAGAGTGCATGTTTAAAAACAAGAGCAAGATAATGTTATCTGCCTGCATGTCATACAGTACAACACAGAGCTCTCTCAGACACGTGTGTGCCACCTGTTTAGCTGAGCAGTGATAGAAAGTGTCTGTAGCAGGTACCAATATAATATCTAGACAAGTAGCTGATGGACTGCAACAAGCAACAAACACTGATCAGCAAACATGGTGTTGGAATGTCACACCTCTCTGCTGGGCTAAAATATTGCAGTGGTGACAGAAGAAGGCTATATAACACACTTCTGTGGAATTAAGGGACCTGTATTTTATTTGTAATGTCTCACAAACTCTAGGAAAATGAACAGGGACTTTGCAGAGTCATAGGAGAGTGTGTTCACTGGATGGGTACCTGCAAAAGGGGAAGGTGAAGAGGGTCAGTCTCCTGAATATGACCTAAAGACATTTATTTTTGATAGGCTGGAATAAGAATGTGGTATGTCAACAAAGTGTACTTTCCTGAATAATCTGCAAAAACAGAATGCCTAATACTGATTTTTGTGAAAGCAGAGTTGGATTGGAGCCTTCTGGGTAATTAATGTAACTATAAATCATTATATTGTCTACAGAATGTTTTATGAGTTCTCTCATCTAAATCTTGTCAGACCTCAGTAACAATTTTCTGAATTGCACCATATTGCCTGTTTCTAAATGAGTAATGTTATAGAATCGTGTTATGGCCATTCTCTCAGACAAAGTGTACAGTAAATACTTAAACAGAATAATTGAAATATACTGGCTATATGTATTGGGTTCCATAGGCAGTGAGGCCTGCACAGCATTATAGTGCTATGTGGATGTTACTCTAAGGGATTTTACCGTTCTCTTCCATCGTACACCTAACACTCATGTGCTTTCATAAACTTCACATCCAAACCAAATACCAATGAAGATAATGCCTCAATTGCTTTGGCAAAAGCCACATTGTTCCATGACTTACTTGATTTTCCAATAACAGAATTCGGAAATATAGTTTGAGACAATTTTGTTAAAATGTATATTATTTATCAAAATCACACACTTCTCTGTTTTTATAATACATGTATCTTCATGAACATTTCCTGAGATACCAATTTTAAATTATTTATATTATGTTTTAAATACATTTTCTTGGGATCTCTCACTGTACATAATCATCAAGCCTGCCTCTCAGCAGTTGTACAGATGTGTCTGTTGTTCCTCATGGTGAAAGTCCATCTTCTATTTATTTACTGTTAGGGCAATAGCCTCCTTTGCCTTGTCCATTTTCTCTCCTTCAGGCCAAGAGTCTTTGGCCACTCCTTCCCAGTAGAGGTGAGAGTTAGGCTGCCTAGAGTGGTGTCATCGCACATTGCTGAGCGAGGACATTTTCTGTCCTTTGTGCTTAACTCCCTTCCCATGGTGGCTTTGCTTTTTGCAGCTGCTGCATCAGAGGGCACATGTATGCTTCCAGATTTGCCAAGTCCTGTGACTTAGTTAGGACCCCAGTCTGAAACATGATCTCCACCCATGCCCCAATCCACTACATGCCATACACATCACGTAGGTGTCAGCATTGCAGTGGAGCAAGCTGCATCGTCCTTCCAGGACAGGTGAGCTGGCACTGGGCACTCCGTCCTTTCCACCCTACCCTGCCTGGCTCCTAGCCATTAGTCAAATGCAGGTCATCTGGGTCAGAGCTAGGGCATTATCCCTCTTTGCCTCAGGGCGGAATACAAATTCTCTCTTTTATGACAATTAAATATCCTTGTTTTGTCAATGTCTACTTTTTGCCTTGATCTACCTTGTGTCCCTGCTCTCATTGCACCAATATTATTTCAGCAGACATTTTCTGTGGCATTTTTACGTTTTAAGTTCTGAATCCTATGCTCAAACCTTCAGTAAAAAACTGAATTTGTCTGACATAATGTGCCTCTCTGCTTTTGAGTGCTTGACTATCATACCCAGCAAAGGCCTCTCTGTTTGCATGGTGTTACTCTTCATTCCCACATCCTTAAGGCTAACTTCAAACCAGCAGCACTGTACAGTGACAATATCTGTCAGTAGGTAGAAACATAATTTAGTGCGCAAAGTTTCCAGTATTACAATTCTGTTTTCAAGCATGTATGTCTTGGTGCTGCACTGACCTATATTGGATACTATTATTTTTAGCCGTAACACCAACATACTGCTCTTTAGGCATAACAAATTTATGAGGCTGCTTGTCTTGCAATGGCTGCTGTCAACACTGACAATAGTTTTTAAAGGTTATACTGTATTGTACAATGACTGTCCATTAATATTCTAAAACAAGCAAGCTGATTGGCCAGCCTAACCAGTGTGCCTGTTGTAAATCTGAGAATATATCAACAGAAAAAGGTCTGGTCGCCTGGACTTTTTTCTATTGTTATATTCTCTAAGTTTTTTTTTTTTTTTTTTAACAAAAATAAAAAAAAAATCTGTAACCCAGACTCCGGACATACGCGAGAGACAGGACGGAGAAAATATTAGGAAAATCAGGTACATTATTTAAAACTAAAGACACATACCTGATTTTCTTTGTATTTCCTCCATTCTGTCTCTCTCCTACCCCAAAACTGTCCGAAACGTTTTTTTTAATAAAAAAAAAAAAAAAAACGGAGCAACAGAGACCTTCTTTTCTCCATTGCTTCCTTTTCAAAGCACTGATGTACTGGGTATGCGTTGGAAGTCCAAACACATGTGCAGTACATAAAAAAAGGCACCAGAATATTACCAGCCACGGAAGGACAGTACAGCACTGCTATCAAAGACATTAAGAAAATTAAGTTTTTTTTTCTTAAATAATGTCATTGTATAATAGCAATAATTGACTCCGTGGTGTGGTATATTAAGATTTGCCCACAGTTGGTTTTATTTAATCACTCGGGCTTTACCCTCATTATTAAACAACCCCAACCATGGGTAAATCTTAATATACCACATCGACGTCATCAGTTATTGCTTAATTATCAGCTATGTCTTAGACTGCTTAACTAACAAGTCTGACAGTGACAAGTTTCCTGTCTCCAGTGTTTAAGGGTAATGTTAAGGTGCTTCTTAGTAATAGTCATACCTGCCAGTATGGTTAACTTATTATTTTTCTATTTGGTACATTACTGTTATATTCATAACATGTAGCACAATAATCCGCAACATGCACATGTCTGATGTTAACAGTGTCAGTGTTAGAAAATAATCCATCATTATTAGCTTTGTTCAAACAAGTTAGCCAGTACATTTCTGAGTGTCTCATTACAATGCTTAGACTTAAGTTTACTTATGTTACCTAAGTCTATTTGTAGCTGCTTTCATTACCGACCAATTGCTGTTTAAAGGTAGAGTGTTTTATTGATTTATTTATTTAACTTAAAATGCCTTATATGCATACTCTGTGCATTATAGGATGCTGATTGTACTGTCCACTAATTCCTTTAAGCAAGACACTTCACCTAAGCTTTTCTACTGAGTCTACAAATCAGATTTTATGTGTTAAAGCTAAACTCAAGTAACATCTACTTAATGAAACCAAATGTTCATGTTTATTTGATAATGCCTGATAGAATATAACCAGCCTGAATCATACTTATTTAAGGTCATTGAATAGTCTCTTATTAAAATCGCTAGATTAAGAAGCCCACTTAAAGCCATTTTTCTAAAATGTAAAACATTGCTTAACTCCTCTTCTGCACGTCAGTTTGTGGAATTTGTTGTTTTCCACATTATATTCTTATATAATTGAATTGCTAGTGATGTTGTTTACACCAAAGTAATGCTAGAGAATGTGAGCAGCCAGTGAAAAGGGAATTCCACCATATGCCCTCTTTTGCTGATCATTCTTCACCCAGTACCTCTAGCTATATGGGTTATATCTTGTCAAGGATATAATAGCTGGCCAGCTTCCCAAGCTTCAGGGCACTTTCCAAGTGCCCAAACCATCAGTCAGTTTGAGCTAAGCCTACTAAAGAAAACAGGTTTGGGTGTCAAGCCCTTCAGAGCTTTCATGTCAACAGACAGAGGGGAGGCTGAGCCCTGAAAGAACAATGACAGGAGCATCAAAAAATAAAAAATGTATACCTTGGCGTAAACAACACTGCAAAAATGTGGGGGATGTTGGGGCGTAAACAACACTGCAAAAATGTGGGGGATGTTGGGGTGTAAACAGCACTAAAGAAATGTGGGGGATGTTGAGGAGTAAACAACACACCAAAAATGTGGGGAATGTTGGGGCGTAAACAACACTGCAAAAATGTGGGGGATATTGGGGAGTAAATAACACACCAAAAATGTGGGGAATGTTGGGGTGTAAACAACACTAAAGAAATGTGGGGGATGTTGGGGAGTAAATAACACACCAAAAATGTGGGGGATGTTGGGGCGTAAACAACACTGCAAAAATGTGGGGGATGTTGGGGAGTAAATAACACATCAAAAATGTGGGGAATGTTGGGGCATAAACAACACTAAAGAAATGTGGGGGGTGTTGGTAGGGAACAGCTCCTGCAGAGATCATTTGAACATCTACTGTTATGATAAGTTTACTTACATAGCTGTACTATGTTCATCATTAGTTATATGGTTACATTACAATAGCTTACTAAATTTATGAGGTGGAAGGAAAAGAGTCCAGCAACCCCTGGAAAAATGGTCCTAGTAAAGCCTGATCTAGACCTAGAGAAGGAATGAAGCTTATAGTGCTTTGTAAAAGTATGTGCTGAAGACCAACTTGATACTTCTAGAATACTAGTAAAATGCAACCCTTTCAAAAGAACATAGATGAAGCTAAGGCCCTGGTAGAGTTGGCTTTGACCCTGCAGTGAATAGTTTTGTTGTAGTGAGTATAACAAAAGGTAAATGGCCTTAGTCAACTGTTTGGAAATAGTCTCCTTTGACACAGGATGTCCCTACTTCTTACTTTAACTAGAAATGAGCAACTGATCCAAATATCTAAAAGATTTAGTTCTCTGAAGATAGTATCTGAGTTGTCAGTGGAAATCCAAGGTTTGGCATATCCTTTCTCCTTCATTTTTAGGTTCAGGAAAGAAAATGGAGAGGCAGATTGTTTGGTTTAAAGTAAACTTAGATACCATTTTAGGCATAAAAGAAGGATTCATTCTCAAAGAAACCCAGTCCACGTGGAAAGTGAGATAGAGGTCAAAGCAATCAGTAAAAAAATGTTTTCCGTGTTAAGAGCCTAAAGTCAGCCAGGTTAGCAGGTTCAAATGGAACAAGTGTTAGCCTCTCTATCACAAAATTAAAATCTCAAGGACAGGTAACTGGTTTTCTCAGAAGTCTTTTATGCAAAACCCCTTTCAAAAACTATTTGACATGAGTGTACATCGAAAAAAGAAGGATCCATGGGCAAACATGCTGAATTTGTTAATAAATGAACCTTGATGGAGAAATAAGAAAGGCCATTTCCATAGGATAATAAATCACACAAATATTGTAAAAGCAGAGAACAACTTGCCCTGAATGGGAGGTGATTATATTGCTGGCACCAGCTAAAAAACCTTTTTAACTTGCTAATGTATGATTTCCTAATAGCAGGCTTTATTGCCTCCATTAGCATTAGCTGTATAGCCTCAGTGAATAGGTGTCTAAAAGGAATTAATACCTTATAATACAAGCAGTCAGTTGAAGATTATTGGGGTCAGGGAGTATCAAACACCTCTGATCTTGTGAGTAAATCCATTATGTGAGGAATCATGTGATAATTGCCCCTCTGCAATTCCAAAAGAAGGAAGAACCACTGCTGCCTGGGCCAGGAGGCAGTCACCATAATGATCTTGGGGGATTCCTTCTGAATCTTCCTAAGTATCTTGGATATCAGAGGAAAGGGTAGGAAAGCATACAGGAGCATTTCTGTCCAAGCTAAAGAAAAGAAAAGAAAAGAAAAGGCATCTGTCTTTCAGGCCTTCTTGCAAGGTGTACTGGAACAGAATCTTGCCTGCTGATTGGTCATAGAGGAGTCAGATAGGTCTACTTGAGAAACTCCATACAGATGGATCAATTCCTGGAGGACACCCCAATCTAGTTTCCATTACTGAGGGTCTGCCCTTGTCCTACTCAGCTTGTCTCCAAACAGTTTTGCTCTGACAGAATGTAGGATGCCTGCAAAGTGAGATTGTGCTGTGAAGCTATGTCCTAAGCTAACAACTGGTTGTCCCTTGCTTGTTGATGTACCACATGGCTGTGGTATTGTCTGGAACAACTTGAAGAGGTCCCAGGAACCAAAGATGATTTAAGAGAGTTAAGTGCCTTGATCATGGCAAGCATCTCTTTTATAAACACCTTGCACTTTTATCCCTCCCAAAACTTCTCCAAAAGTAAAGCCGGAGGCATCTGTGGTGACTGAATGGGAGGGAGAAGGGAAGACCTGAATTAAAAAATATTTGCTGTTTACACCATGCAGTTTCCCTGCTGACAAACCTCAGCAATGAGATTTGAAAAGAAATGGGATGTTGATGCTTGGGGCCAAAGATATTTCAGATACCACTGTATCTTTCTCGTATGGAGTCTTGCCAGGCATATCATGAGAATCATAGATGCCATGTGACTCAAAATCTTAAGGTATTCCCTTGCAGTGACCAAAGTCTGAGTGGAAAACCTGAGAAATAGATCTAGATATGGATCCAATTTTTTCCTGTCAAAGAAAAGTTCTTTGAACTGAGGTGCTTAGCTGCCACCCAGGAACACAATCCTGTGTGGAGGAGACAAAAAAAACTTTTGAATGTTCTCTTGGACTCCCAGCTTGTGCAAGAGATCTCTCTCCCAAGTTAGAGATTTCTGACACTTCGAAAATAACTACAAAGATAATTAAATCATCGAAATATGGAAAAATGTGGATACCTTGTAGCCTGCAATGAGCTATACCTTGAGCTAGACACTTTGTGAACAGTCTAGCTACAGTGGATACTCCAAAGGGCAAGGCAGACAATTGATAATGTGATTCACTCAAATAAAACTTTAAGAAACACCTGAAGTCTGGATGAACAGGGATGTGATCAAGAGCATCTTTTAAATCTAGTGTTACCAGGAAACCTGAATCAGGATGAAGAGGTAACAGGTTGTAAAGTGGCAACATTTTGAACTTGGGCACTATCACAAACAGTTTTCGGAAAGAAATATCTGGAAATAGTCTCCAAGTACTTTCTTTCTTTCTTTCTTTGGCAGTAAAAAACATCCTTGAACAAAAACATTTTCTGTACCTGGAAGAGCGATACTGATTATATCACTCTCTGGGACAGTGTGTGATGAAGGACCGGTAGAAGTAAAAGAGTCTGCTCTGGTGGATGAGGGATTACACCCTAGAAAGAGGAACGTCCTCTCACTACCATCTGTAACCTTGATGTTTAGAACTCATTTGCAGAAAATATCTGTTGCCAAAGGGGAAAATAGAGATTCAAACTTTCTGGAAGAGAAAAGGGGCTGCCAGGTTGGCAGGGGGTGACATGGTCCCTTAAATAGTCATTATGACTTGTTGGAGTGTCTTTGGTTTTGGGGGTGTCTAGAATTTTTTCAGAACCCCCTTGCCATTTCTTCTTAAATGTCTGTTTTCTTGCATTTTGTTGAGACTGTTTATTTTATTTTTTGGATAAGAAGTTACAGAATATCTTAGAAAATTTGGAAAGGGAGGGCTGAAAAATCTTCATGAGTCCCTTTATCAGTTAACCCCCTTGCATCACACTTTTTGATCACCTCTGCAGCATGGTGGCCAAAAACTAAATCTCTATCCAAAGGATAATTTAGAATTTAATTGATGATATCATCTGGGAGGTTCTGAACATGCAGCCAGGCAAACCTCCTATAAACAGTAGCAATGACCATACTACTGGTGGGAGTATTAACGAGTAGTGACTTGTACAGTAGAAGAAACTGAAGTATTTAAAGATGATTTTTCTCTCACATGAAGATACTGCAGACAAAACCTTCCTCATACATTCACAATTAGTCAGAACAAACTTTAACATATGAGCTTCATCATCTTCTTTCGGCTGTTCCCGTTAGGGGTTGCCACAGCAGATCACCTGTTTCCATTTCTTCCTGTCCTCTGCATCTTGCTCTGTCACACCAACCACCTGCATGTCATCTCTCACCACATCCATAAACCTTATCTTAGGCCTTCCTCTTTTCCTGTTACCTGGTAGCTTCATCCTTAGCATCTTTTTCCCAATATACTCAGCATCCCTCCTCAGCACATGTCCAAACCAACGTAATCGTGCCTCTCTGGCTTTGTCTCCAAACCTTCCAACCTGTGCTGACCCTCTAATATACTTATTCCTAATCCTGTCCACCCTCATCACACCCAGTGCAAATCTTAACATCTTTAATTCTGCCACATGAAGCTCAGCCTCCTGCCTTTTTGTCAATGCCACTGTCTCCAACCCATATATAACATAGCTGGTCTCACTACCCTCTTGTAGACCTTCCCTTTCACTTTTACAGGTACTCATCTGTCACAAATCACTCCTGACACTCTTCTCAACCCACTATATCCTGCCTGTACTCTCTTCTTCACCTCTCTTCCACACTCACCGTTACTCTGAACTATTGACCCCAAGTATTTAAACTCATCCACCTTCGCCACCAACCCTCCTTGCATCCTCACCATTCTTCTATCCTCCCTCTCATTCACACGCATATATTCTGTCTTAGTCCTGCTGACCTTCATTCCTCTTCTCTCTAGAGCATATCTCCATCTCTCCAGGGTCTCCTCCACCTGTTCCCTACTCTCACTACAGATCACAATGTCATCTGCAAACATCCTGTCTGATCTCGTCTGTCAACCTGTCCATCACTATTGCAAATAAGAAAGGGCTCAGAGCTGATACTTGATGTAACTCCACCTCCACCTTAAATGCATCCGTCACTCCCACTGCAGACCTCACCACTGTCACACTACCCTCGTACATATCCTGTACCACTCTTACATACTTTTCTGACAATCCTGACTTCCTCATACAATACCAAAACTCCTCTCTAGGCACCCTGTCATATGCTTTCTCTAAGTCTGCAAAAACACAATTGACAAGTTAAAATTCTGAAAATCAAAGATGCAGAAGCAATGAAGCATGCACTTTGTTTCTCATAATTATCAATAATCATCCCATCTTTATCAAAAAGAGTAGGATTGGAATTAACTAAACAATCAGCAGCATTAAGATGAACTAAAGCTACACCTTCTGGGTCAGACTTGAGAAGAGTGTATAAAAACTTAAAAAGACTGAGAAATTTTATATATCCTATCTCCCTTTTTAAGGGCAGCTGAATGACAATTAGGAACATTTCAGGAAGCAATGCACACATCCTCCAAAGCTGTCAGAACTGGAGGAATAGGTGAAGGTTCTGGATATTCCATTTGTAACAGCTCATAATATTTTTTTAGGGACTGAAAAACCTCAGTATTCTCCCACTGAAAACACTGGCACATTCTGGAAATAGTCTCAGAGATAGATAAACCCTGGCAAGAAACTACGAAACTACAATTTCCTCTGAGTCTGAATCAAAAATGTGAAAAGAAAACCCTGTATCTCTCCTTTAATCTTCCTGCTCAGGTACGGAATCTTAAATCTCTTCAGGAAAAGAGATATCCCTCTTTGTTTTACTGGAAACTAGTTCATAAGAAGGATCAATAGCCTAAATTAAATCCTGAGCCAGACCCAGTAATTTACTAGTGTCCAAAGAAATATGAGGAGTAAGATACATGTTTAGTTTTCTGTTTCTTCTTGTCAAGAAAAATGGCACAGACAGTGTTATTAATGGCAGTAGCATCTCCCCAAGTATGAGCACAACATTCGAACAAAACAGGGAAGCCTTCCCTGTTCCCTCTTCCAGGACCAACAAGAGTGGCTCTCCCTTGCCCACTGAGGGGACCCAACAGCTGCAGATGAATGAATAACCTCCAGTCTATAGTGGCTGTAGGTGCTACACAAAAGGGATCCGGGTTCTGAGGTACAATTAATGGCCACAGGGAAGTCATCCACCTGTGGATGAGGCAAATTGTTAGCCTGTTGTGGTGGCAAAGGCTGTTTGCTTAACCTTTTCTTTTTGTAGCTGGAAGAAGGACTGAGTGCGGGACCAAAAGTTTGCTTCACAGTCGGTCAAAATAAATAAATAAATAAATAAATAAATAAATAAATAAAACAGTGCCTCTATCCTTAGGAAAACAAGCAACAAAAACAGCAAAAATGTAGTGTCTTTAAAAGTTACTTTTTAACAGAGAAACATAGTAAAAGCATTTAAAACACTGAGTCATCCCCAAAAAGTTAAGTAAACAATTTCTCCACAGAAAAAAAATCTTTAAATACTTTAAACAACTTTTAAACTGATAGGAAAAAAGAGTTCTGTCATTTAAAAGTACAATACAGTTTTGTGACAACTGTTAAAATACAAACTCATAGTTTTCCTGAACAGGAAAGTGTTTTCAAACAAAACATTTTTTTTTAAAAATGTAAGTTTTTTCCCAAAAGGGAACTTATTTGTTCAACAACGGAACAACAGAAGACAAACATTGATGTTTGAAAGCCTCAGAGGAGCATGCCTGGAAAGCTCTGAAGGGCTTGGCACCCAAACTTCTCTTTTAGTCAGCTCAGCTTAAGCTCACTGTTGACTTGGGTGAGATAGATGGTGCCCTGAAACTTTAGAAGCTGGTTGACTGTTATATCCTTGGGAGGATATAATGGCATAGCTAAGGATACTTCTTCTTTCAGTTTTTCCCAGTTAGGGGTTGCCACAGCAGATCACCTGTCTGCTCATGATTGACAGTGGAGTTTTACAGTGTCGAGCTGCCAGCCTGGCACTCAACCTTCCATGGAAGGCACACACACACACACACACACACACACACACACATTTGGGTCAATTTAGAGTGTCTAGTCCACCTACAGCATGTCTTTGGGAGGAAACCGGAGCACCCAGAGGAAACCCACAGGACCACAGGGAGGACATGCAGATAAGGATACTATATTGGATTATTCTTTAACTACATTGAAAATTGAAAGTGAAAAATAATGAGTTTACTAGGTCATCAGTAATCAATGATGTGATCACCTGACCACAGAATGGGACAGATATGTTTGCAGAAAAATGTTAGGTTAGCTTCACAACAAGCAGTTATATATCAGAGTATTAAAGAACCAAGAGAGAACATCCTTTGTTTAACTGCAGATCTGATAATTATCACATATAAAAGAAGAGACTCAATGTCCAGGGGCATAAGATAGCACATTAGGTAGCTTCATATATTGACTCAAGGTAAACATAACTAAACTCCTACTAGTGAAGTTAAACAAAATTTTAGTATTTAGACACATCCCTAATCTGTAGTGACAGGCTGTCATAATATCCATCTACAAATTGGAGTTAGGGGGATCACATCAGACCCAGCAACATCTGGCCTATATGTCTTACAATATTCTGCGGAAATCCCAGAGAAACCCACAATGGAACTTATCCAAAAGAACATAGCGGCCTACTTCTATAAGACATTAAAGAATGTGCATTTCTTAAAAGAAGGTATTGGCCACAGAATCTCATGAAATGTCTGAAGTGGTGACAGCATTTGATAAATAGCTGACAGTACATGCTACGTATGTTGGCTTTCTTAGCACATTTAACACAATTTTTCCTAATGGAATAAGGAAAGAAAACAGTGTTTCAGCAGCAACACACAATAAGTTAGGGCTGACAGCTGCTTGACCTTCTCAATTGGGGTTAACAGTGTTGCCTGACAGGGCTCTGTACTGGGCCCACCTCTTTTCAGGCTATGGTTCTCTGATTTAAATGAAGTAAACAGGGTCTGTATAACCAGATACATTAATAACTGCAAACTTGGTAAAATAATTACTTCAATAAAAGATGCTGAAGTTTTCCAGGGTGGCTCCAAAAATACATAACTGGTACTGTAGGAATGAAGTGGGGTGGCCACGGAAGTGCAGCGGTTAGCGTTGCTGCCTCACAGCAAGAGGTTCTCCATTTCGATTCTCAGATGGGGTGCCTTTTGTGCGGAGTCTGCATGTCCTCCCTGTGGTCATGTGGGTTTCCTCTGGGTGCTCCAGTTTCCTCCCACATCCCAAAGACATGCTGTAAGTAGATTGGACAATCTAAATTTGCCCTAGGCCTGTGTGTGTGTGTGTGTGTGTGTGTGTGTGTGTGTGTGTGTGTGTGTGTGTGTGTGTGTGTGTGTGTGTGTGTGTGTGTGTGTGTGTGTGTGTGTGTGTGTGTGCCTTCTGTGGAATGTTGGATGCCGGGCTGGCAACTCGACACCGTAAAACTCCACTGCCAATCATGAGCAGACAGGTGATCCGCTGTGGCGACCTCTAACCAGGAAAAGCCGAAAGAAGAAGAAGACTGTAGGAATGAATTGATCTTTGTCACAAATAAACATAACTTCTTGAGACTTGTCAAGAAGTGAATTAATTATAATTACAGAATAAAAATTCTTATCTTAAAAAAATGAACACATCCTTAAAGATCTAGGAACAGTCATAGACATCAATTTAATCTTTGACCAATATGCATCTACCAAAGTCAGGTAAGTGTTTTCTCGTGTTTATATAAATCAAAAGAAGGTGTCTAACCACGCTCTGAATGCATTCATTATTGAATAGAATTTGCAGATTTTGAAAAGCCAACTGAAATGACTGGAAAAAGGAATGATTCCCTACTAGAAAAAAGCACAGGTTTGGAAAACCTGATCTAAACAGAAATGCTTCAGAAGCTGTTATGTTCTGTGCATTATATTATTTACTTAGAAGTGAACTTTTCTTGGTCTATAACACAGTATCTCATCCACTAAACCAAACCACCGCCAAATCCGGGTACACTAGGATAACAACGCAATCTAGTTTAAATGTTTCCACCATGGTGGAAACATTTAAACTGGACTGCATTGTTATCCTAGTGTTCCCGGATTTGGCGGTGGTTTGGTTTAGTTTGTCTTTTTGTTCTTGAAGGTACTGCAGTATCTCATCCAGTTCTACATGAAAGCATGTGCCAGGAATGTTCTATTACAGATACTAATATCAGATAATGAAACCTAATATTAAAAATAAATAATAATTGATAAAGATTGCAGATGCATTGCATTATGTCTTTATAGATTATGGAATAAGCTTCTCCTTACAGTCATTTGCTATCTTCTTTCCAGTATAATCCTGTCTGTCTATCTATCAATATGGAGTACTTTATTAGATCCTACCCTTGAGAATAGCATTTATGAACTGAATTATAAGTCTTTATAGGAATGAATAAAAGCATTTGTGAAATTCATTACTGTGCAAACAAGCATTGCCTTATCTTTTTGGTAATCTGGTAAAAGTATTCTTGTTTTCTGAGTGGAGTGAGCTCAATTTACTGTTGCCAAGGACTATAATTCTATACAGTATTAGATATCATTGTTAATATTATCATATAGCACCACTGCCATTATCATACAGCATTGCTAATGTTATCATATAAATTGCTAGGCTTATAACATGGCATGGTTAACATAATCTTATGGCCTTGTTAACATTATCATATAACACTGTTAACATTGCAATACAGTATTGTCAAAATTATCATATCTCATTGCTAACATTATCATATAGCACTGCTTACATTATAATTTATAATTGTTAATGCTAACATATATCATTATGAACATTAGCAAATAATATTACCACTATCGTATAACGGTGCTAACATTGTCATGGGGCACTGCTTTGTTTTAAATCCATCTACTGCTTGTTTCTGTGCTTTTCAACCCATCTGATGATGGCTTCCAGGCATTGCAACAACTGGATAAGGGTTTTAGTGATCGTCTTTACTTTGTATTCGTTTATGTTATTTTTAGCACTGTGTATCTTATTAAGATTCTTTTTTTACCAGTTTAAGTTATTTTGTCAGTTTAAGCTGCTTGCGTTTATCAGTTTAAGTTATTTTGTTTATCATGGTCATCATTTATACACTATATTAAGTGGGTTAAGTGTTTTAAGCTCTTTTAAGCTATTGTTTTTACAAATCTCAGAGAATAACTGTACTGTATTTTTGTTGTTTTAAGTTTAAGTTGTCTACCAGTTAGAATTAAATCCTTTTTTTCCTCTAGCGAGAAAAAAGATTGCCTGGAGGTAGTTTATAAGTCCAATTGCTATTGCCAGTTGAGTTTTAAATCCTTGGCACTTACAGGAGGTTTGATCTGACTGTTCACCTACTATCTGTAGTATCTGTAGTATTCTCCCATTTTTTTTTAAATTTGTCCTCTGCACCCATGAGTGGGTTTTCACTCAGCTGTATATTGAGTTACTGTACCACTACTAATTGAAACTAGCCACCCCTCCCTTGTAAAACCATGTCCCTGTTCTAAACAATAAGCACTAATCTTTAGCGCAGAAGAGTTCAGGAACCCATAAAGCTGCCTTTATTAAAGTGATTCTCCAGCTCTCAACCCCTCTCCCCAGTGCTCTCTTAATTCAACTATAAAATGCAAATATGCATTGTTGTCTACTTCCCCACAAAACTGCATACTCATTCAAATAGTTTAGCTTGTGCACTATTCCATAGACTAGAATTAACCTACTTAGTATTTATAAACAATGTGCCCACCTCTGCAGTTTATTCACTTGTGCACAATCTAATACTTGAAGAACTGAAACATAATAGAAGTATAACATTATTACCAGAGAACTGAAAAGTACTAATCTGATTAGTGAAGCAAACAATGAACTTAGACTTCCGAAGCTAGGGATAACTACAGGCCCTTCTTTAGCTATTAGTAGACAACCCACTCTAAACCAATATATATTACTGATATACTAGCAAACAAATTTAGTGCAGCATTTACCTCAAAACATCAATCTAAACTCAACATATCCCAAATTTCCTGACACCACCAATTACCACCAAGTGACATGCTTTGAAGGTGCTATCAAATATTTAAAAAAATCATCTATGGAACCCGACAACATTCCTGGATGTTTAACAAATAGTACCAAACATTCTCATAAAATGTCTCCTCAGATTGTTTAACCTAAGCTTAGGCATATGATTTGTTCCTAAGATATGGTGCAGCACAGTTGTGGTGCCTCTCCAGAAGGGTGGCTCTACCATGGAACCCAGTAATGACAGGCTATCAGCCTTACAAGCCTGACCTGCAAAGCTATGGTGTTTGTCATAATGGATCGCATCAGTTATGATATCAAAACTCTTATTAAGTTAGACCTTTAATAGTTTGGTTTTGTCAAAGGGAGATCCCACCTACTAAGTCTAGTAAACGTCTTTAATATGGTCACATGTTGATAGTAGCCATGCTCTTCACACAGTGTATTGTGACCTGGCTAAAGAGTTTGACAGCATACGTCAGCTGGCCATTGTGAATAAGCTAAGTGCTCTAAGTTTAATTCCTTATGAGGTGGAGACTCTCAGATCTCTATATTAGGGGCACTCCTTTTCAGCATTTACTTATCTATTCTTCAAACTGAAATCCAGGACATTTGGTAAACTAGGTCATCATATCCTATAACATTGTTAACATTATCTCATATTATCACTAGGATTATCATACAGCATTACAAACATGGAAGTCCTTGTCAAAAAATAAAAACACAGCTAGGCTTTGATAAAAATGCATAGTAGGGATGCTTTGTGATAATGTATGCATTGTAAATCTGAGGAAGAAATCCTTAAAACTAAGCAATGCATGGAGCTGCTCTTGTCAAATCAACTATATACTAATAATTCTGGAGGATTTTAATATTTGTGATACATTTCTTTTTATCATATGTTCATATATTCATAGGTTCATAAGTATATACTAGATTAGCTGCCCTTGTGGGCCATTTTAAGCCTAGTCAGTTTCCCTTTCTGTACTTGAATTAACCTATTGCATTTGGTTAAAGATTGCCATAACTCATCCAATGTTTGATAATTGCATATTACCCCTAATGAGAATAACTGTGAGCTATGCATCAGATAAAGTATTTAGGAGCTGCCTCTGTCCATTAGTAGTTCAAGGAGCAGTCCCGGGGTAAACTTTCTGTTTCTCATCCATAGATCTAAGTTGTACTTGAACATGGACAGCGATAAACTTTTTTATGTGCATGGTGAGTCTGTTCCAGAGCATCAATATCCTCTGCAAAATATACCTAGCCCTCCAAACCATTTTGTTGATGCTGCAGAAGAGGTTTAGATCCCTGAACTGAGTATTTCTGGTACCACCTGACTTGCTGGTGTGCAGTAAATCCATTAGTATTGGGCCAGAGGATGCCTTGTATGACAGACACAGGCTACCTCTTAGCAATTTGTAGGATGCCAGGAATAGTGACAGGGCTTTGAGTTGTTCCATGTTGGACATGTTGTTTAGGCCTTGTATCCTTTTAGTAAGGTCTATCGGTGGGTGTTCCAGTTGTTGCATGTGTCTGGACAGATACATGCCAAAGTGGGCATTATACTCCATAACAGACATAATGAGGGCTGAGTAAAGAGGGGGCAAAGACACCTCTAGATCCAGACACAGTCCCTTTATTTATAAGCTGTACAATATAGAAGACATTCTCACAACAATAGGCACACGTTGATCAAAAGTTTGTCATGTTTGGTAGTGTATTCCATTTTGTGGGGACAGCAATGATGAAGAATTTTATCTCATGGTTTTTGATTTGTTCTTGGTGTCATTATCACAAAATAGTCAGAGCAGTAAAGCCCTCTCTTGGATATATACCATTTTATTATGCTCTTAGGTTGTGATCAGTCATCTTTGCTAAAATTTTTGTTGACCTGGAATAGTTCCATGTATTTGATTTTACTGTTAGCAAGCCTTTTTGAATGATGAGATGTATAATGTGCTGCAGCAATTATGCTGTGCTGTTATGTGGCACAGTATGAGGTATATAATGTGCTGCAGCAGTTATGGCTGTTCTGTTATGTGGCATGGTATGAGATATAGAATGTGCCACAGCAGTTATGTTGTGCTGTTATGTGGCACGGTATGAGATATATAATGTGCCACATTAGTTATGGCTGTGCTATGTGGCACGGTATGAGATAAAGAATGTACTACAGCAATTATGGGTGTGCTGTTATGTGGCACGGTATGAGATATAGAATATGCCACAGCAGTAATGGCTGTGTTGTTATATGGCATGGTACTTAGTAAACCACAGCTATGGAGAGATATGCAAAAATAACCCTAGCAAGCAACAGGTTTGCAAATACTGCTATATGTGATGTAATCGTGTTTACATTTGGAGTTATAGTTATAAGATGTTTAATTCTGTTTGGACAGCCAGTTTGTAAGCTCATATTTTAAGTATAAGCTTCAAATTATTCCTTGTTGTTTCATTCCTGCCCAGTCATTGCCTTGATATATTTGTTTAATTGTGCTGTATCAGAGTTATCTGAACAAGTTGTGACTATGACTAGGACATTGTGTCTGTCTTGTGGCAAGCTTTTAGGTAAAAGTAATACATCTTTTGGCTTGGATGAGTTAAGTTATAGGTTATTGTCAAACCAGTCTTTAAAAGTCGTTTTTTTGTTTTGCAAATATAAGTGTAGTATTGACTTTATTGAATAGTGTTGCCAGAATTGCCACATTATAAGAGATGGTTCAGAATTATAGAGAAAAAGGAGCAAAGAATTGAGATTTGAGGTACTTCTACCTACTCTATCTTTTTTTTTTGTATTTTTCTTTTGTCCCTTGCACTGTGTAACTGTGTCCCACCACAAGTGTCATGCTTGGTTTGTTTAGTGACAAGGTGAAGAGAACATCATGGTGCAGTAGTCATCTCTGCAGCAATCAGGCAACTTTTTAATTAACCCCTTCCTCAGGTGGGTCACACAGACACCCAACAAAATGAAGACCCAGTATACCTTCTCCCAGGGTACTTGCATGCTTCCACATATTGGTGATGGACAAATTGGTACATATGAAAGATTCTGACAAACTGTGTTGGTCAGAGGAAGATAAACTCTAGCTCTCTCTCTTTCTCTCTGTTTCTTTCTACACTCATGCAGTGTCAGTGGCACAGCAGGCAGCACACTCAGCTTTGGTGGTGGAAGACCAGAAGGCTGTGGATTCTAGTTCCACTCCAGGTTACTGGACTGTTGACATTGCAGTGCAGCATTAGAGGTGCACTGCAGTCCTGAGTATGTCTTCCTTCAGATGTGACATTAATATGAGGTCCCATCTCTCTTAATTGCTGGTAGGTCAGGTAGATGTAAAAAACCCTTCAGCACTTATTGAAAAGAGTAGCGGTCCTTTATTTAACACAACCTAAAATATTATTTTCACATTTACACTTTTATAAAAATACATATATATATATATATATATATATATATATATATATATATATATATGTATATATATATATATGTACACACACACACACACACACACACACACACACACACACACACACACACACACACACACACACACACACACACACACACACACAAAACATCCTCATTATTATTCTTCCATAATTGATCCCAACTCCTTCTTCCACAACCATAATTTACTTTTTTTACATCGGTTTCCTCACATATTCCAAAGACATGCAGTAGCTGGACTGGACATTTTAAACTGGCCATAGGTGAATGTGTGGTATGAAAGAACAGCCACAGCAGGGCTAGCTACCCAGTGATGTTATTTTGGATCTAGATGGTTGTCACTGTTAAAAGGGCACCCAAGCTCATGTGAAAAAATGGAAAAATGGGTTGTGGATGGATGGATGAATATCTGTCAAAATCCACTACCCATTAAACATTTCATTCAGTGTTTCAGTCCAAATACCCCATATTACATAAAATACATTCTTATTTACCCTTCTCAAATATTCTCTCTTCTTGTTCTTATGACATCCATACATAATCATATTCATATCTATGTTGTTTATTTTCCCATGGATTTACATAATAATATTGTTTCCTCACATCATTATACCATATCCTTCTATCTTTCTTTATATCATAATTTTTTTCCTATGCTTATAGTTTTTCTTGATATTTTTAATTTCTTCATTTACATATTATATTTTTATTTTTCTTATTCTCAGCATCTCCCAAAACATTTTGTATTTATGTCTAAACATTCTCACTATTAATTTCTCATTCTCTTCTTTTATCCATTTTTAAGTTTAAAGAAGCAGAATAAACAACAAGACTTAGTAACCAAGCCCCCTTCATCTTTACTCATATATACCGGAACTCTTTTCACTGGGTTTAGTCTTGGACCCCATGTGAAAGGAAACACTAACTGCATAATTTCATTTTCTTATTTTTTGTGGAAATATATAAACATTTGACATATATGCTTTATTCCCATTAATACAGAATTCACAAGATAAACCGGTACTTTTCCATTATCTGGACAACAGATGTCATGAGGGTCTATATTAGATCAGCAAATGCTTAAAAAAGCGAACACTGATTGATCGACCTTATGTAAGCAAAAGCTTACAATCTCGAACTGTCAGATCAGTGATTTTTTTCCTAGGGAAAAAAATCGCTGATCCAAAACTCATACACACAACACAAGCACACCAAGCAAACAGAAATCCACACACATACACCTAAAATCTGACACCTAACCCAACACTAAACTATGCACACACCACTAACTATCCACTTACCTTAACCCAAACCCTAACCCTAAGTTCCGTCACTATCGCATACTCACCTCACGCAGTCCCTAACCCTAACTCATCTAAATCCGCCCTAACCCTCATGACCACACAATCGCACACATACCTAACCCAAGCCCTAACCCTAACCCTAACTCACCTAACCCACCCTAACACTCACATCCACACAATCGCACACTTACCTGAATCCCAGCCGTAACTTTCCACCACAGCACTGAAAATACCAAAGCAACAGAAACGGACAACCGAATTCTTTCCCTAGGAAAAAATTTGAGTTTCTGTTGCTTCGATAGTTTTAACTTTCACTAAAATAAGGTCGATCAATCAGCGTTTGCTTGTTTAAGCATTCGCTGATCTAATATAGACCCATGTCATGAGTGGCTAGACTGTTACCATGCTTTTGCATCTGAAAATCTGTAGAAGATGCATATTGATGCAACTTTTTCTTCACTTTCTTAGTGAATTCAGTATTTGAAAATTGTCCGTAATAGGGAGCATTGGTCCATCATTACTTTGAATATGTCTCTGCTTGTTGAGGAAAGTGAAGAGCTGCGATCCTCTCTGAGACAGGAAACCTGTTGTCTGATGAATTGTTCCCAAACCATGTATAGAAATGAAAGTGAAATACTGGTTTCATTTAATGACGAAATGACTGTAACCGTAGAAGATTCGCCTATTTGTACTCCTAACGTAAGTTTCTGTTCACATATCTATGACAAGGGTTTAGCATGCAAATATTTCCCAGTAAGCACCACTGACATGTTGACTAGCTGCCTTCTGTTACAAATAAATGATCGCTCTCAGTTCCTGTTTAGCACATCAAGAAAAAAGGAATACAGACATCGAACCGCTGAAAGGTTCAGTCTGAACACCTACGACTGATTTCCTTCAATATTCAGTCACAGACTGTACGTCTGTCAACAGTTCTCCTAACCAGTGTTTCAGTATCACAACTGAAAAGAAAAGTGTATAAAGGATAAAAATGAACACATTCATACTTTTCTTTAAGGGGCTTAAGAGCAGGGATGCATACACACTGCTATTTAAATAAATAATACATTCGGTGACAGTCTGCAAGGGAAGTATAACTTTTTGTATAAATATCATCGGCAGCAGTGTGATCTTTGCAACCAAAGGCTAACATTCCAAATACTGATAAGAGCTGTTGCCCCGATAACAGAAAAGTACAGATTAAACCTTTTTCCTGGATGCTAATCTCTATGTTCTCTACACAAGACATAATTGTTTCATTTATTTTATCAAAATTTTTCATTACATCATCACTACATCATTTTCCCAAATGTTATCCTAATCGACATACCTGTGGAAGCATGGAGGTGTTTAGGTGAAATGGCAGTGGAGTTTTTAACCAGATTGTTTAATGAAATCTTGGAAATCGAGAGGATGCCTGAGGAATGGAGAAAAAGTGTTTTGGTACCGATTTTTAAGAATAAGGGTGATGTGCAGAGCTGTAGTAACTACAGAGGGATAAAATTGATCAGTCACAGCATGAAGTTATGGGAAAGAGTAGTGGAAGCAAGGTTAAGAAGGGACATGATGATTAGTGATCAGCAGTATGGTTTCATGCCAGGAAAGAGCACTACAGATGCGATCTTTGCTCTGAGAGTGTTGATGGAGAAGTACAGAGAATGTTGGAAGGAGTTGCATTGTGTTTTTGTAGACTTAGAGAAAGCATATGACAGGGTGCCTAGAGAGGAGTTGTGGTATTGTATGAGGAAGTCAGGAGTGTCAGAAAAGTATGTAAGAGTGGTACAGGATATGTACGAGGGTAGTGTGACAGCGATGAGGTCTGCGGTGGGAGTGACGGATGCATTTAAGGTGGAGGTGGGGTTACATCAAGGATCAGCTCTGAGCCCTTTCTTATTTGCAATGGTGATGGACAGGTTGACAGACGAGATCAGACAGGAGTCCCCGTGGACTATGATGTTTGCAGATGACATTGTGATCTGTAGTGAGAGTAGGGAACAGGTGGAGGAGACCCTAGAGAGATGCAGATATGCTCTAGAGAGAAGAGGAATGAAGGTCAGCAGGACTAAGACAGAATATATGTGTGTGAATGAGAGGGAGGATAGAGGAATGGTGAGGATGCAAGGAGTAGAGGTGGCGAAGGTGGATGAGTTTAAATACTTGGGGTCAATAGTTCAGAGTAACGGTGAGTGTGGATGAGAGGTGAAGAAGAGAGCACAGGCAGGATGGAGTGGGTGGAGAAGAGTGTCAGGAGTGATTTGTGACAGACGAGTACCTGTAAGAGTGAAAGGGAAGGTCTACAAGAGGGTAGTGAGACCAGCTATGTTATATGGGTTGGAGACAGTGGCATTGACAAAAAGGCAGGAGTCTGAGCTGAATGTGGCAGAATTAAACATGTTAAGATTTGCACTGGGTGTGACGAGGGTGGACAGGATTAGGAAAAAGTATATTAGAGGGTCAGCCCAGGCTGGAAGATTTGGAGACAAAGCCAGAGAGGCACGATTATGTTGGTTTGGACATGTGCTGAGGAGGGATGCTGAGTATATTGGAAAAAGATGCTAAGGATGAAGCTACCAGGTAACAGGAAAAGAGGAAAGACTACGATAAGGTTTATGGATGTGGTGAGAGAGGACATGCAGGTGGTTGGTGTGACAGAGCAAGATGCCGAGGACAGGAAGAAATGGAAACAGGTGATCTGCTGTGGCAACCCCTAACGGGAACAGCTGAAAGAAGATGATGTTATCCTTATCAAAGATACTTTATTCATTGAAAAATACAGACCCCAATTTTCACTGCATCAACCAAATCCTTACTTATATCTTTATTCAAACAAAAAGATGAAGCAGACATATTACCATAGATCTATTTTTGTTTCTCTATATCTTTATTTAAGGTCATTCCCATTTCCTTTCCTTTAAATATCCATTCAGACAAACCATCACTTTTCTCATCTGCATATGTCAAAACTACTGGAATCATCACATCCTTTTGCATTACATATCTGGCATCCTTCATTTTCTAAGCCACTTCACTCACTATTGCATTCATTGCCAGCCACTTCACTCACTATTGCATTAATTACCAGTGCAAACAATATTCCACTCAGGGGACATCCTTGTCTTATGGCACACTTCATGCATATTTCTTTACTCAGCCACCCATTCACTAATAATCTCAGTCTATTATTTTGATATGCTGACATACACACTCTCCTAATTCTACTTCTCCATAACATGCAGTAAAGAATCATGTTCTGCTGTATTGAATGGCATGCTAATATCACCTACAGTAAGTTTCACATCCTCCCTTTTACTTATAATATCATCCACATTTTCTCTCACAAACACTAACAATTCTTGACATCCCTTCTATTTATGCCATATATACTTTCTTCCATAATATCCCTCAACCTTCTTTCCATACTGCTCTGCATTACTCTCATAAAAAATTGACTCTATGATATTTAGTGTGATTGGTCTTAATTTATTATTTCATTCTTCTCATCTTTCTTCCATATAAATTTTAACATCCCACTACATAACTCTTCATAAACAAACCCTTCCTTCAATCATTCATTCAGTACATTCACAAAATACTTTCTCTGCCAATCCATTAATTTCTTGAACATTCCATACCCTATATCATCTGGGCCTGATACTGAATCAACATTTACTTTCCTAAGTATGTCAGGCAATTGACTAATGATAATTTATGTTAACAATTCCTCATTACCTTCTTCTGATTTTTTTTGCGTTCCATTCTCTCTTATTTTCCTTCTTTTTATCCTTACACATATTTTCTATATGCTGTATTACAGTATTCATAATTTGCTCGTGTTCTTTTTACCTCTCCTTTTAAATGTTTTCATTTCCATCATTATACTAATGTTCTTCTTTATTATTGTACTCAAATATACAGATACCTCCTCCCTTCTCCCTTGCAGATAATATTTCTGCATACACAGCAATGCATTCTTTTTCCTCAATTCCTTTTATATATTTCTTTTTCCATCTCATATTACTATCTTGTATTATTCTGTAATTATCTAACTAATATATCCCTCCACACACACACAACCCTTAGCTACCTCTTTACTAACATACCCTGCCATAAAGGCATCTAAGAAACTCTGGAACAAAAGTGGTTTGAATTGTATGGCTAGGATTTTAAAGACCCTAGTGGTCATTAGCTTAGTAAGAACCTATGAACCTATATATGCAGGCAGTGCTATAATACCATAAAAATGCTTTATCCACCTCACATCCACAACAGTTAACCGTCCCATCCTTGCCAGTCTTACATCTATTATTTTCACTGATTTTTACAGAACACAGCCAGTCCAGAACAATGTTTGTTTATAAGTTCCATATTATATTTCCACTTCACAGTTTTTTCTGTTTGCTGACTTTCTTCACTTGTCAGAATTCTTATACCTCCTGACAGAATAACAATCATATGCCTATCCTTCTTACCATGTTAATAGTACTGTTCACATTTACTGAAATTACTATAAATTTATTGCTTTTCCTTCTTTTAAGTTTAGGGGAAATAGTTTTAAATTTTTGTTTTCTTATTTTTACTCTTTCCCAGTTTAATATTTTCCTGCGTTTATGTACAAATAATCCTTGATCCTCAGAATCAGATTTTTAACTGGCTAGAGCTTCAAACAAATTATTAGTCTCACTCCCTTCTCCTGACATCTCCTGCTGCATTCTGTCTTCATTTTTGCCTTCCATATTTTCTTGTACAGGTTTTTCCTCACCTAGTTCACCATCTCCCCTAGCCTCTTGTTGTCCTTCCTCATTTATGCTTCCTTCCTTTCCTCCATCTTTTACATTATTTACTGTTTGCGCTTGACAATCCATCCAAAAGTGTCCCTTTTTCCACACAACCTGCATTCAGACAGACACCTTCTTGTTGTATGTCCTTTCTCCCCACACTAGTTACATTGTATGTTGTCACAGTACTTTATAAAATGAGAAAATTCCACAAAAGAAACATATGATTTAGGCTGGCCAATATTAATGTCCCTGCTTGACAAAAAACAAAACCTAACACTTGACAAGTGTTTCACCATGTTATTTTCACATTGTTTAGAACAGTTTCCAACATCCAATCTCCATTCCATTAGTTTCTCTCCATTCTGACTTTCACAATGTTATCAAGAGTTTCACACAGACCCTGCATGCATTTTGTTAACATCATATTCCTTCAGTTCATCAGTTCTAAACTGTTAAGTAATATTTTTAACTCAAGTTACTACCAGAAACAAATAATTGTTCCATGCATAAATGTTCTTCTTTTTGTTACACAGTTCCAGTAATTTCATCATCAGCCCATTAGTTTTAAATGTTGAGTCACAAAAAGTGTCTGTCCCATTTTGGGGTCTATATCAGAATCGCAAAAGCTGTCTTTCGCGAATACATGTTCATCAACACATAAACGGTGAAGAATGAGAACAGCGAAGTACCAAAAGAGCGAAATGGAAAATGCTGAATGGGTTTTCTTGGCCAGCAGGGTGATCATGGGGATCAGGAAATGAATCCTTTTCCCCACTGTAGTGCAGTCTCGGAGTTGGTATATATAAGTAGGGGGTGTGGGGGGGTGCTGGGAAGCTTGCCCCCCTGCAAAAATGTTTGAAAAAGTGTTTCAGGTAAGGTTTGTACAGTAAGGTTTACCTTACCTGTATGGTGCTGTTACTTCTGGGAATGCGTTCGGCGTTCTCCATTTCGCTCTTTTGGTACTTTGCTGTTCTCGTTCTTCGACGTTTATGTGTCATGAACATGTATTCATGAAAGGCAGCTTTTGCAATTATAATATAGTCCCCCCCCCATGTTGTCCTAATATGTATAAAAGAATGAATTTCCTGAGCTTTGAAACCCAGAACAGTTATCAAATTGTCTCATACATAATATCTGTTACAGTGCTATTTTTTTTTACTTCTTATTTTCACAGTTGGTTTTATCTGCTCTTCTCTTAAAAACAGTTTTGCTTATAGTTTGTTGTTCCTCTCTTCTGCTTCCTGTCACTGCTGCATGTTTTAGTTACTTTACTATCTGCTGCCACAAAACCAGACCCCTTCTCAGCTTGTTGCTGCTGTCCTCTTTTACTTTCTGTCACTGCTGCACAAGTTTTAACTGCTGCCTTCTTTGTTACCACATCTCCTGGTTCCTGTTCCATGTTACCATCCTCAGTATTGCTGAAAAATGTATCTACCATCTCACCAACTGAAACAGCAGAACTGCCACCTGAATCATCCTTCGTGATTATTTTTAACAGAGAGTCATCTGCAGGACCTGCAGATTTCAGTTCTGTTATGTGCACCACTTCAACAGACTTGCTTACTCTCTTCTCCATGGAGACAGCTAAATGCTGCTCATTTGTAACATCTACCACATAGGAATCTTTGTTTACATTCTGAAGCTCCATATTGGATTTTTTTTTCCTCCAGAGTTTACTTTCCACCTCCAAACTCTCCATAGCTTTTCTCTTCTCCTCCATACAGCAGATCCTGCTTCCCTTAGGCATCATCCTTGCTGCTGAAGGAGCCCTCCTGCACTATCTAGCAGGTCCAAAGAGTAGGGAAACTTCCCTGATGCCTTGACCAAATTTCTCCTAGAAGTAGATTTGTCACCTCAAGTCTCTTCTGAAAAGAGGCCACTAGCCTGGTGTGGGACTAACCCAGTCAACACAGAATAAATAACTAAATAAATATTTCACTGGCACATATAACACATGTTGCCTGTCCATCATCCACCTGGAGTCAGCACTGCAGTAGACTAGATGGCCTCTCACACTTCAGGGCATGCAAACTGGCATTGACAGTTTGCTTACTCCTTCCTTTGCCAGCTTCTATCAGTACACAGTTCACTAACTCCTCCTGGGTTGTTTGTTTAACTGTAACCTATTTATCCTGCTGCTCTATGGGGTCAGTCTATAAAGGTGTTAAGTTGTACTACATTTTTCAAGACTTTAGCTGGCGGACTCAACAAAAGTTGGATCAGTAGCTATTTTGTACTTCTATATCTCTGGCGTTAATAAAATAAGAATAGCGCAAGCTTTCCCATCATTGTGTGCATTATCTGCATCCAGGCTTTGTTTTGCCAACTAGATAATGGAGTTGCTATATATTCTATAACATCTGAAATGAACTTGGGAGATAATCTAGCTTTCTAAGTAAAAAATATTTTATTTATGCAAACAGAATGCTATTTACCTATGTTGCTGATGGATTTTTCTAGTACTGTCATGGTTTGCTAATGGGTAATGGTAACATGCTGTAGGAATGGCTTTCCAGCTGTATCAAGTGTTTGTGAAAGAGTTAAGCTGCTGTGAGCAGTTCTTGAATTGTAAAGGTATGCATGCATATCCTTTTGTTTCCTTCAAGGATGAGGCTGCTTCTTTACTGGTTGTTTCATTGAGTCCTTCTGATCAAATAATATTTATTTTAATGTTGCTTTGAATGAATGAATGATTACCATTATGGTGAATGTGACTGTTGCAGTATTTGTATAACTCAATGAATTTAGGATTCGAGTAGGTGTTTTTGGTTACAGATAGTGTTCATGATATAATGAGGCACAGGGTTAGAATTAAGATTAAGGTTAACTTTTTAGTTGAGGGTTATGCTTAGTGCTACATTAAAGTTTATGGTTCGAGTTAGCTTTAGGTTAGCATTAGATTTTGGGTGAGGATTAGCATATAGATAATATAGTATGTGGGTTGTTTTGTACTGTACGTGGAGTTTTGGTGGCTTTGATTGCTAAAAAAATTCTTGTGGAAATTCTTTGTGCAATTGCTTTGTGTATAACTGAAGTGAATGCTTATTTAAATAAAATTGTTTAAGCTATCTAGTATTGCTTTACCATTATTGCCAGTGTTTTTTTTCAAAGAATGTGTTTTCACAGAAGAATGTAGGTTTGTGTCTAATCTGATGCAGAAGCTTGTGCTTATTTACTTTCCAATGTGTTTGTGTGTGCATATCTGCATGCTTGCATGTATGTGTGTGTGTGTGTGTGTGTGTGTGTGTGTGTGTCTATTTCTGTGCAAGCACTATTGCGTATGAGTGTATGCTGGTCTGTGTTCATGTGTGGTGTGTGTGTAAAATAAATCTTAACAGGGAATATCTCCTCCATAGTTTCCACTGTATCCACACACACATTCTTTCATACGCACACATGTACACACACACACACACACACACACACACACACGCACACACACACACATGCGCACACACACACACACACACACACACACACACACACACGCACACACACACACACACACACACACACACACACACACACACACACACACACACACACACACACACAGAAATCTTTATAGATTAGTGTTTCCTTTTCAGTTTCCACTGAAAGATTTTCTAGCTCATTTGACTTTACTTGGTTAACAATATGAACATATTCTTTAAAACTGAAGCAACATTACATGCTAGTAGGTTTTGTAATGTGCATCAGTTCATGGCATTCAAAGCACTAACATTTTTGCAAAAATGTCAGCATACCAGGAATACTTAAATTTGCAAAATAAATAAATAAAAATTGATGCACCTCACACTTCCCACAGCTCTAACCATGCTAACTCTAAGGATGAATGCAAGGTTCACCAACATTAAGTTTACTGTAGCAGTACTGTTCTGTTACTGGACTTTTTCCCATGATAGTATGGCATGCCACTTTAACTATTGTTTCCCAAAATCTTATGGATATAAGTTATTGTCTTTGCTACTCCCTTTACAGTTTCTGTCACAATATTTTCTATATTGCTTTTAATATCTATCTTTTTAAGTCTTATAGTGTCAAAAAATTAAAATAATCTGAATATCATCAGACAAAAATTGGCCACACAGTTTATCATACACAGTTTTTATAGCAAATTGTGTAGACCACCGTTATGAGACCAAAGTATTTTAGAAATGCTTTGTAATTTTGAACTAATGATGATGGTTTACTTCTTGCTTTACTGCTAACCAGAGTGTTTTAACTACTGATGACAGTTTACTTGTTGTTTTACTGCTAACTGGAGTATTTGAATTACAGATGATGGTTTACTTGCTGCTTTACTGCTAACTGGAGTAGCTGAACTATTGATGATGGTTTACTTGCTGTTTTACTGCTAACTAGAGTGTTCAACTACGGATCGCTTACTTTTTGTTTTACAGCTAACTATGATGACAGTTTACTTGTTGTTTTACTGCTAACTGGTGGGTTTGAATTACTGATGATGGTTTACTTGTTGTTTTACTGCTAACTGGAATATTTGAACTACTGATGATGGTTTACTTGTTGCTTTACTGCTAACTGGTGGGTTTGAACTACTAATGAAAGTTTACTTGTTGTTTTACTGCTAACTAGAGTGTTCAAATTACTGATGATGGTTTACTTGCTGTTTTACTGCTAACTGGAGTGTTTGAATGATTGATGGTGGTTCACTTGTTGTTTTACTCCTAACTGGAGTGTTTGAACTACTGATGACAGTTTACTTGTTTTGCTGCTAACTGTAGTGCTGCTGCATCTGCTGGAGACAGTCATGAAACTGAAACAAGAATATTTATTTTGCATCTGTAATTATTCATTTCATTTATTTCTTTGGCAAATGCATTAAAACATATAAATTTTCCCTTGCACACTTTTGTACAGGTTTCTTAATAATAACAACAACAATAGCAGCAAAAACAGTGAACAATACAAACAATGCAAACAAGAGGGTAAATCTGGAAATCTATCTTCATGTGATAATGTGCCCTTCTTCCATGGTCTCATCTAGCATTGGAAATGGTTATACTAAATGAAGAAGCTGAAGAACATAGAAAGCTTTGTATATTGCTATGAGCACCCCACCCCACAGCAAACACACACACACACACTATATAACATTTTCTTTTTGATATTTAAGTACATCACTAACTGAAAAAGTTAGCAACAATTGTTTTAAGACCCCATATAAATGTATCAAGGAAGTTCCAGGAAGCCAAACAGGTATAAGATATGCTGTAGTTAGTTGCTTATATTTTTATATGTAAGACAAAGAGTGACAGAGGTGATCAGTGACAGAAAAAAAAACATAGGAGCTGTTAAGGTCAAAGCAATATTCAAATGACAATTGGATTTCTAGAGCCAGAATACATCTAACATAAAAAATACATCATGTCAGTGCTGAAGGACAAACATTCCACCCACCATCATGTATCACACATTCTGGGGGTAATTCATCTTGAATCATTTTACAAGATCTGTAATTCTTTTATGTAGTATTTCAGGCACTGGATTACTGAAGTATAGAATTATGCAGTACACAGATGCAAAACAAGTTGCAGTGGATGTTAATATTACAAATCTATCTGACAACACTCGGTTTGCCTTCCAACATGAAAAAATAACTCCTGTATTTGTCAGCACCTCATAGCTTCCAGTGTAAGAAGGCATTAATTGAGGATGATTTGAAAGTCAATTGGCCTCTGTATTTCACACATAAAGCATAGCACAGTGTGTTGTTACTGAGGACTGTGATTGCTGTTTGAATAGATGCCTGCAAGTCATTTTATTGCTAACTATGCAACAGCTTTGCTAGACTGTTAGACATATATTTGTCAAAGAGATGTATCCCAAATGATGATGTTAAGCCAAATTAAGAAGATCTGATTAGATCAAATGCAAATAAAATTTGTCAATGACTATGCTCTTTATTAGGCATGATAGCTTTTCAAACATCATGACTGCTTTTACCCTTTATTCATGTCTATTATAGTCTGAGATAAGGAAATAGCAGCTCCTTAGGGAACATATAACATTACTATAATGTTGTCTTTGCAATAAAGCAATATAATACCTCAATTTTATGAAAATATACGTATATTGACTGAACAAATTAAAGAATGCATACATATTTTCAATTGTTAATCTTTTTTTTTTTTTTTTAAATATGAGCTCATTCCACACTGAATATTTGAATACATGTTTTAGAAAACGTAAAATTAAGATACAAAATAAGGGCAGTGTAAGGCTTTTGAAAAACTAAGATGTTGACTTTGTATCCTTGCAGGCCTGAAATTGAACAATCTGCGCTTATTGTAGATTATGCCAAAATTCTTATTTCATTAGCACATTTGGATTACACCACCAAGAAAACAAAATAAAAAAATCAATAATAAGGAGACAGCCTTCCATTCTGCTGGGATGGGGAGTCAAAATGGTATCATTCCTTCTAGGAGGTGGCTGGATCATGAATCAGTCACTTTGTAACTTGTAGTGTGCAGATACCAAAGTCATTTTAGAAAGAAAAAAAAAAACAGTAAATTCACATCAAATAGATAGGTTGAGATATGCTATAATGGACTGGCCCATGAAGTCCTGAAGAGTTTTGATCAAGCATGCACAACAGATTTAATAACCAGCAACTCAGCACTGCTGCAGAGAGCTGCGTAGTGATGGCCATACAGAGTACATTTCTCAGCAAAGGTCCTCTCTGGCATGAACAGAAAGTTGCTACTAACAAGAGGCACAGCATACCACTAAGATACTACGGAGTAACACAGCCCATACATGATTGGGTAAGGAAGTCCTAGTTCAGTAAATTTAATTTATAGATAAATAATACAGAAGGTCTTGACTGGCTGTCTGATCATAAAGCCAAATTGTTATATGTTCAAGAAATGGATGATATTAACCTCAACACTGAGGCAAAGTGAAACTAGAGAAGTGAACCTTGACAATGTTCTTGAGAACATATAACCACTTGTTTATGATCAGAGAGACCAAATCATAGTTCGTCTTGCTACACAGAACTTTACTTTCTCCAGAGAAAGAAAGAATGAGAGAGAGACACAGCAGGAGAGAGTGAGAAAGAGAGAGAGAGAAAGTGCAGGAGACCAATTGTTCTACAATTTTGAAAGCTGTGACACACATCATATTGCCACACAAGTCTCACTAGTACATTGAGTTTAGTTGTTCTAATGTACTACAAGGCAGAGAAACAAAAGAAAGAAAGAAAGAAAGAAAGAAAAAAGCAAAACAAAAAAAAAAAAAAACCTGTAGGAGCATGAAGAGTTTTACAGCTTAACGATACTTCAGAGACAGGAGTCAGAAGCAATGTGTATTGTATTGTGTATCAACATTGAAACTCTTTGATACACTTTACACTACAACACCCAAAAGGAACTGTGGAAGAGTAAAGTGCATTACAGCCTTTAAAGCTAGTTCTGCTTCCTAATGCAGTTTATATGTGGCCACTGTTTATGTTCTGTTATGAAACCAATGCTTAACTGTGCTAAAAGTGCTTAAATGTTGTCTTCTTCTTGATTTCAGAGTGTAATCATGGCACTTCATTTACTACAATGGTTTTGTTTTACTGTGGAATATGAACTCAGGCAAAATCCTGCCCTCTGCTTATCAGAACATGATTGTTTTTCATAGTGTTTCCTCATACTGAATGTGCTATCATTTTGTTTTCACAGTTGGCGCCTACAAACGTACATTCAACAAGAATGATGGCGTGGATATTTAATCATAAACAAAAAAATGAATGGGTTATGAGGATGTAGTGCGAAACTGAAGGAGGCTATACATTCCACTTAAAGGTAAGCTGCTGGCCTGCTTTCACTGCATGTTATGTATAACAGATGCATTTTTTTCTGAGATTTGTATATTGTGGGCAGAATAACTTGGTCCAGTTGAATAAAACCTGACAGGAAAAGACAAAATTATAAGGCTGGGTGATTAATTTAATGGCAGACTAAATTAATATTTACTATCTGCTTCTGCACAATCCTGAAAACTAATGTACATGCTGTAGGAGAGATTTACCACCACTTAATTCCACTTATTCAGAGTAAATATCCAGTAGGAAGGATTAAATAGGGGTTTGTCATGCTTTTGCGCATGTGTCTGTGTTTAATGCATCACGTCTTAGGTTAGAACTGATGCATGGCCCAGGATTACTGGTTCCACATCTTATGTATCCTTGGATGTGATAGTTCAGTATGGAGGTGCATGTTGTAAGAAGTATGTTGTATGACAGTAAATGTAAAAGTAAATGTAAAAGTCAAGAAAAAAGTTCAAGAATGAGTTTTTTGAAAAACACCAGAAAATGTCTAAAAGACAATGGTAGAAAAAGGTGAGCTGCTACCCATAAATTTCTATTGTATATCTGCTCTGTAAGGAAAAACTGTTGCTATAATTAAACAAAGTAACCTAGACTCAAATGCCAGGTATTAGCCACATGACAAAAAAAATATTGACAAAAAAAAAAATCTACACGTGGCAAACTGAGTGCTGTCAGATAGATTTGTAATATTAACATCCACTGCAACTTTTTCCCTGTTTAATCCATTTATTCTTGTAATTCCTGATCCCTTTACCCTATATTTCTTCAGGAAAACTTATCTGCCCAACCTCCAGTGTTTGATTTGAAACTGCAGTTAACAAAACAGTGATTTTTATTCTCAAACTTCCTTTTACTTTTTTCTGGGTCTTTTTCATTCTTTTTGTAGTAGTCAAGACTTTTCTAACATATCATCCCAACTTGTTAATGCTATATTATCTTTCATCAGTACAATAATTATTGGGCTTCCAAAAGATTACCTGCATAGCCTTATCTTATAAAACCATATAGCCTTTCCAGAATCTAAATTCTAACCCTAAATCTCACACCCAGTTCCCAATAATTTAATATCTCCCTTACTCTAAACATCTACTTCCCCTGTCTAGCTCTAAATTGCCCAGTCACTCACATAACATAAAATTCCATCCTCCATCTCTAAATCTAAATTCTCCAATTCTTCCTAACCCTAAAACCCCACCCCTGCTCTGTAAGCCTAAAATCTCCTCCCGCTCTCTCCCCACAGCTGCTTGTATGAACTCATTTTTGAGTTTGAGCATTGCAGCAGCTGACACATGCTACAAGAAGCTTGAGTCCCTGGCTGCAAGACAATAGTTTTTGAGTGCTTGAGACTGGACTGCATGTAGTGAACCCCTATTTCCTTACTTAGACAAGTTGTCTACTTCAATAAATGAACACTTTATGCTTTATTTCTTCTTCTTCTTGACATTAAAGCTGCTTTACCTCATCCCTTGTATTTTTGAATTCATGAAGGACTTTGAACTTATAGCCACCTCAGGTAGTACATTTCATATGTTTACCACTTTCCTGTGAGAAAAAATCATTTTCATAGCATCTATGTGCCAAATATTTTAATATATTGCCCATCTGTTTAGTAAGAAATCTTGTGATTAGTTTCCACACGACCTCAGACAACAATTAATATTTGAGCTCTTTCTCTAACGTTTTTGACAGACATATCAATTTTCTATACACCCAGTTACGACTTTTGGAAATAAAGGATACAAATCAGTCAAGCTTGTATAATTTTACTGTAATCAGTTTTTAAATGAAGTCTGTTCATTTCAACAGCTAGGCTGAGTATTCAGAGAATCTATGAGCTCTTCTTAAAACTTTGAAAAAACAACCTGGAAATCTCAATCACAGTGGTAATAAAACATAAATTGAAAATAAAAAAACACTGAATAAAAAATAAAAATGGGACACACCATAAAAAGCAAGCACACTTGTAATATGATTAAGTGCTTATATTTTTTATTCTGAAGAAGACCTACTTTTATCGTTGAAAGCACTTAATCGTATTAAAAGTGTGTTTGCTTTTTACAGTGTGTCCAGTTTTTATTTTTTATTCAGTGTTTTTTTTATTTTCTCTTATTTAAACCTGTTTACCTATGCTGTCACAATAGCATATAAACATCAAAATCAATTATTTTTTCAGGTACGCTTCAGTATCGCATTGTGAATTTCTTGAACAACACAAATGATTCTATAACACAATTTTCTTATATCTCTTTGAAGTTAACTTCTCTCTGAGACTTCAGATGGTCTGCGGACACTGGTCAAAACAATTTAGAAAACCAGTGGATTTTTTTTTTGGCGGGGAGGGGGTTGTCTTGCATCCTCCACCTGGAAGGCTTTGCCCTATTCACATACTACTTAATAATATATACTAACACAATAGTTACACAAATGGGGAGAGAAGCCCCCACAAACTGAATCATGGCCAGTGTGGGTTCTAATTGTGCACTAGTAATGATTTCCTATTGAAAACAACATGAAGGGGGTTCAATATCAGGGGAACTGAACTTGAAGGGGTGAAACCTCATCCACTTTTACTAAAGGTAGAAAAGCCATATAAATGTATATATTAATTTCAAGTTAATCTGATGTGGATAAAGTATTAGGTGTAACAGTGGAGCTGTAGTGGCCAGGCTTCAGAAGGCTTATCTGGTCTATTTCCTGGTAGTGAAGTATGCAACTATAAAGCATTCTGAGTAGAGCTCATATGAATAAAGATTACATGGGATAACTGTGGATTGTATGATGCTATGAATATAAGAGAAGTTGAACAGTTGAAGTGGATATACTGAGAGCAACAAACAGTGTAATGGGGCAAGCAAGAAGTTGCTTTGTTCTGCAATTAGTGAATGTGCATTTAATTTTATTGCAGTGATTACAAAATGTAAACACCCAAAATTGTATAGAATTGTCTAGCTACATCAGTTAATGGACCTTATATACTGATGTTTTGATATGTCAGAAACACATTTTCATGCTTAGGCAAAAAATAGCAAACAAAAGGCATTGCGTGACATTTATGAATAAGGATAAAAAAGATTCTTTGAGTATATTTGGAAATTACTTAAATTTTTGCAACATATATTTCTGCTGTCTGCGACCTTTGCATTATGCAAGATCTCCCAGTCATGTGGAGCACAGAATTTATAGTTATTCTTCAGTAAAGACATCTGCAACAGAAACATGGCCTTTAAAGATTGCAGACATACCCAGACAGAGGTCATTCATAAAGAAGGGATGCGTTCAATATCAGGCTGGAAAGAGTCAGATGCAGCACTTGATGTCCTGCCTTAAGCAAAACAGCAATATTATTCCTCTTCAGTGAGTCTATTTCCACGCTGTTTTTTTTTTTTTTTTTTTTTAATGAGGAAAGGTATTTATTTAAGAGCAAGCTATTCCTCTGGTAAAACACTTATAACATTCAGGGTGTGGTACTGTAGTCCATGCAAGTGGATTTGAATATTATGGCTAAACTTTGTCAAATATCATACAGTTTTGAAATAAATGCACAGCTGCAAAATAATATGGCAGTAATTACTTGATGCTTTAATGATCCCATCACTTATGAAAGCTGTGCTTATGCAATACAGCATATGAAAATGCCTATGTATGTCTTTTTTAATATTGCACCTAACATTTAAAGAAATACAATTCTTTAATGTACCAATGAAACTAGTTCAGAAGAATACATTTCTAAAAAAGTTATATTTTCACTGAAAGTTATGATGTACTTCTTGATGCTGGTGGTTGCACTAAGCATTTTTACATTTGACTGTGAGCTTTAAGATCAGTTAGTACATGCAGGATACGTGGGGATAACGATGGCTGGAGTTCTAGTAACTGCTTTTCAGGTTATCACAAGGAAATTGTTATTTTTAGCTAAGCTGTGACTCAGTCCTACAATTTCTACAAAAATAAACATACACATTAGTCCCCTCATGAAGGACCACCAATGCATCTAGAAGGAATCCTTTCTTCTACTGCTACCATTATAAATATAGGAATGTTAATAGATGTCATTCAATGTAAGTGTTGCTTCAATTTAAAGAAACTACATTTGCATAAAATATAATCAGATTACTTTTCATGAGGAGCAAAGACCTCCACACACCTAACAAAGGAAGCATACCTCCTGCAGATCTTCTCTAAGCATAACCATTTCTAGGGTCACTTCACCTCAAGATTAATGGGAAATCTTCCTTTCCAGCAACCTTACACAGCAAAGCACTACCTGAAGAATTCACCACCATCCAGAGTATCCTCACCTAGTTTTCATCCAGCTAAGGTGCTATCCTTTTGCATCTTTGACCATAACAGATGTACTAGTGAACAGTTGTTAAGCTATAATAAAATGCCAACACTAGCTGCCCATTTCTGACTGGACATTACTTACCATTGCCAACAGAAACATTCTGCTTGCCATGTGTCCTGGTCTGCGAACATTAGACTATAAAAAATCATTCACATTCAGATTTAGACTGAATTTATAACAATTAGGAAAAAACAATATTCGCACATTATTGCAAGCAAATATTAACCTGAAAGTGCAGCCAAAAATAAATATATCTTGTTAAATGTGTCAGATAAAATGTCTGAGAACTAGCACCTCAAAATAGCCTTTAGCTGTTTTTTTTTCTTATGGCTTTGTCATCAGGAATATAAATAAATCAGCTCAATAGAGTTTGTCAGAATAAACAGGTTGAGTGTGTGATGTTATATTCATGTAGTCTGGCAGTGGAAGTTGTACAGGAAGTTGATTTTGTATTGCCAAATCAAAGAGAACAGTTTTTGCAAAGCTGTTATAATCTGTTCATACATTAAAAGATCTTTCAGTCAAAAAGTTAAAGACCATGGCTGCTTCCTTGACTTTGTGATAGTCACAACATGAAGTATGTCTCAACGTGTTTGAAATGTTTAGAATGGTAAGAGGTCTGACATACGTTATTGTCATATTGTATAATTTCATAGAACCGTTCAAGTGATTGATCATTTATTTGTTTAATTGTGGTAGTGGTATGCTGACACACAAATTTTCTTAAGCGAATAGTAAACAGGAAAAAAAAAACAGAAACAAAATTGACATTATACTTAACAGAACAAGTGCTATTTTCCTGAAATAAGAGCATAAATAGAGATAAATGTGTAGTACTAGCTTGCAATTGTTAGTCTGCATAACGCATGGTTGACATAAGTAATGAACTAGTGATAACAACAGAAAAAATATGTGCAGTGTATATAGAGTAAGGATGATATCGGTCTACCCCTGTGGTTCAGATTCCTACCAAATCACCATAGTCCATGCCATTTTAAGTACATCCCCTCAGACAGAATGAATATCACATTTTTATCTTTCAGTTTACTCCACCTTTGGACTCATACAGTAGCAGGTAGCAATTTGTACAGATGTTGATTGAACGAAGAGATTTTTTTTATTGTTTGCCTAAAGTGAAAAGCTAAAATCCTGATGCTAAGTGCTGTAACTGAACATAAAATGCAGTCGTTCATCTTTGGCTGTGTGCACTGCTGAGGCAGTTGCTTTTTTGTTTTCTTTTGCATTGTGAGCTGATTTAAAGCACACAACAAAGCAGCAAAGTATTTGGGTTGCTCTGATATCTGACATTTCAAGTTTACTTATTTTAGTGTTTAGGTGCATTGTTTATTTTTTTCTAGCATTACTGTTGAACATGTCTACATTTCAGTGTTTATTGTTTATTTCTTACTTGAAAAGATGATTTTTGTAACATAATTTGTGTAGTCAATATTCTGAGGCAATATGTGACACATGCAAGTCTCTGCTTATTTGCTTTTATAAATCAGCATTTGTTTGGTTAAATTTAATTATGCCTAAGACATCTGGTCCTCAAGAATCTGGAAGTTTTTTTGCACCTACATAAATGTTTAGCTCCTTTTTATATTTGTTCAGCATAGAGTTATTTCCTAAGAGTAACATCAGTGCATTCTCCTGTATAGGAATACAAATCACTCCCTTCTCTTGTTGTTATTGGTGCACATTTTAGCAGTAGGTGAGAATTCTGAAATGTTAGTTCTATGGGTAGTATAGATTAGACAAAAATGTTCAAAGAGAAATCTATCTGACAAAGTCTTGTAGGATGCAGGTTCATAGATTCTAGTTTCTCAGTATGTTTGCAGCCAAAGAGACTATAGAAAAGCTCAAAAATATTGCAGTACTTGAGGAAGATGACAATATACAGAGAGACCATACGTGAATCTTCCTGTAATAGTTCTGTATTAAAATCAGAATAGTAAAAGTAACTTTTACTGAGTTTTGTAATCAGATTTTATTACCTTATTTGTTATTTTGGTGTTAACACCTTATGTTTACTCTCTTACAGGGTAAAGTGTTATGTGAATTAAAAATAAGAATCTGTATTATGCTCAAAGACTAAGCTGACTGGACATTTATACAGAGAAATTAGAATTTTTAACACCCATATAGAAATGCTTGTCAGTATTTTTTTCTAGGTCACTAGACATACCTGACAATAATGGATGATATTTTTAAAACTTCTGTGTTGTCAATGAATCTAGTTACTGTAACATATTCCTATCCCTTGAGATTAAAGTTTGGTTTAAGTACTTACTGCCAATTTTATGATATTAGTTATTCAGGTACTGCAGAATAATCAAGCTGTGATGTAGCTACATATGAATATATATATATATATATATATATATATATATATATATATATATATAATTTATGACGTTATTAATAAAGTATTATTGAATCATAAATACCATGATACTGACCATATTAAAACTTGACTTTTGTCAATAGCATCTTCTAATATTTTGTCTTCTGTTTTTCTGCTGAGGCAATTATGTCTTATTTTACTATTCCGCTATAATTTTTTTTCATTGTTTTATACTTTATCTGTAGTACTATGGAGCACAGTGAAAGGAATGACTTTCTTATGTCTAAGCACTAATGTTACTAACAACTGTTTGCATGTGGGGACCAAACCTATATTTTTTTTACCTTGCCTTTTTCTCCCTGTCCCACACAGACAATTAGCTTATTTCTATTCTGTAGTGATTCATCAGGAAGGACAATCATCCAAATTACACTAAAACGTATTTTATACTTGTCCTAACTCCCTTACTCCCTTTTCCTGGATGCATGACCTCTTTTATTGCTGGCTGCATTGTGCATGTGCATTCCCACACATGAATGTAGTAACACAGACATGTAGCATGGAAGATTTTCATCCACAGCCCCTTTGCTTCCTCTGCTGTATTACCAAGCCTCATCCAAATACGACTATTACATCAGATTGAGCTACCTTCCTCTTCCCAGGATGGGCAGGCCCAGTGCTTGCTACTCCCTGTAATCTTACATCGTTGTCGCCACCAATGCATAGGTCACTAATAGATGCTGCGTCATCTGGATCTTGAAATGTCTATTAGTCACTGCACCATAGAACTGGTTATTTTGTCAAAAAACTGTTCCAAGAAATGAACACAAGTTTTGGAAGCAGGACCATACTTTGACAAAGCTGTATTGTTCTTAATCCATTTTTTTATTATTAAGTAGATTCTTTTTTTTCTCAAACTTTACGCAGATCACATGATTAACTTTTTCAGAAGTAACATTAAGAGGCTGATTTAGCTCCATCCTTCATGAGAAGGACAGTTATGATCTGTCTCAAGATTTAAGGGATGCTTTGGTTTGAAATAAATAACCAAATAATGATAGTAATCTACTGTCATTTCCTCATGTTTGCCTGAAAGATGCCTCTTGCATGTTATCTGATCAAAAAAACTTGAACAGCAGATTTTAGTAATTCTATCAACAATGTCTTCTTTTATATTTAAAAAGAACCCAATTTTTGCAGCTTATCTAATCATGTTGTATCTATCACAATCTTAAAAGTATCAATTAAAATGTTTTGTAAAGGCTCCATCCTTGGTTAGCATATTCACATCTTTCATTTTATCTCCATCATCAGGTTCTAATATTACTATTTTTTTATGTATTCAGTTTTGCTTGCATTTGTCTTTCATCACAGTGACGACAACATCATTAGCTGGCATCTGGATTTTGAATCAGACTTTTCATTTCAAGTGGGCTGCCTTTATTTTTTTTTTAAGATTTATACTTGTTAGGTCATTAATAATGTCTTTTTGTTCTATTCCAATCTATTACTTATTATTTTCTTCAATTTTATATATTATTAATGGGATGTTTAACAATATGGTAATATGCTATATCATACATTAAATACACACTCTCTTTTGTTAACTGGTATAAGAGTGATCTTCGTAGAACTTTTTCAGATCTTTAATCTACTCCTTTTATTTTGACTTTGTAAGAACTTTATTGCTGGATTAATAATTCCATTTACTCAAGATCCTGAATTTTGAGGTGTTTTAATGCATGGAATGACTTTAATTCAGAACATAACATTATTACAAGCAGAGTTATTAGTAGAAGGGAATAGCTCAGGTCCCGCCAAGTGGTCTGCTCCTTATTTGGAGTTGTTCTATAGTATTATTCATACTGCATGGAGTTTTAACAATCATCTGCTGGCTACCACTATTCAAATCTATAAGATTTGTGGATACATGCTATTTATGGTGGTGTATAGCTCCCACACTTTATAACAATACTTAAAGTATCCCATAATTATGGTATCTGCAGAAGAGCTCATACTACTTGTATCAAAGAAAACTTCTTTAAATTTAGCTTTAGTAATTGTCGAAGATCTTGAACATCAAATGAAAGCATCTTTCTCTATCAATAATGTTAACTGTTAAGAGCAAGAATTCAGAGCTACTGTTGACTTCCTAAGAATACTACCAAACATAATCTACACCGTGTGTAGACATATTTACTCCTTCTCTTCTATTGTGATTTCTAATAAAAAGGGATACATTTAACTCATTTCTCAATGGCACCGATGTAACACCACACAGTTGTCTTCCAAGAATAATAATGCTTTTAAAGGGTAATTTTATAATTCAGACCGCCACTGCTTTCGTATTTTGGTCTTCATCAATGTCAAGAATTAAATTCAATTTATCTGGTTTATGGCAAAAGCCAAAAAAGGCTGGACTGGTTTAAATTATTTCTTACTGAGGTAGTATATTTTGTTAGAGGAAAAATGAATCCCATTAACATAATGAGAAGACTGAGGTGCACATATCTTCTAGTACAAGATATACTGAGTTACTGAAAGCAAACACCATCGTTTAGCCAATTGCTATTGCAATTTTTTGTTTGATTATTTTAGTGTCATGCTCCCTGAAGGCAATATTACAACTGATGAATGTGCTACCTGCCACAGGGAAAACACCAAATGTGGATGTCATCTTTTCCTTTACATCGAATGAGGTGCAGTCCTTAACTTTGTGTAGTATCACAAGAAACAAACCAAAACAAGAAAAAATTAGACTATGCATCTCTCTTGAGGTCTGATATGGTTTTGTTATGCTTGTTTCAGCCTGTATTTCTTCATCAAGTAGGCAAGTTACAGTCTTTTTCTTAGCTTAGATTGGTTAGGAATTTGCTACCCTATTTATCTCAAAGACAACCGTCACAAGAATGTAATGTTCTAATGGTGAACCATTCGTAACATTTAATGACTGTAATTTTCCCTGTGTATCTGCCATGTCATTGACTAGTTTATTTATTTATTTTTTTATTTTGCATTTGTTGACCGGGATAGTCTGACCGGATACATGTCCATTTTCAGTGGAGGCCTGGGGAAAAAAGCTCCAGGTTACAAAAAATAAACAATTCCACTTATAAAAAAGCAATAATATCTATACAGTTCTTATAGAGGTGTCCCCCGTAGAGGGGGCTTACACAAAAGTAAGAGTAATTACAAAATACATGTTGAATAAGGTAGAAGCAGGGTTATATGCAAGAGTTGTTAAGCAGCACATAATGAAGTAGAAACTATTTACAAGTTACTTACAGCTTATTTACAAGATTACATACTCTGTGGTCTTAGAGAGGGAGTATAAAGACTTTTGTTACCTATCAGACAGATGTGACTGCTATCAGTAAAGAAGAAAGATAGAAGTGGCTTGCATAAGACAGAGGGTTTAGGGTAGGAGTTAGTCAGGGTTGGTACAGGGACAGAGCCAATGTCCCATAAGGTATTGTTTGAGGCCTTTTTTGAACTGGTTCCCGAGTAAGAATAGTTGGGAGAGAGTTCCATGTTTTTCCAACGAAGATGGCAAACAGGGAGTCACCAGCAGAATTAGTTGCTTTTTGAGTTTGGACAAGACATTTGTTGGATGATCTGAGTGGTCTGAGATTATAGTATGGTTTTAAGATATTTGTTAGAGCTGGAGTGTTTTTGGGTTTATATAGAATTTTGTGGGTGATAAAGAGCTGGTTAAACTGGATTAATGTGGGTAGTTCGAGCCATCGGAGGGGCTTAAGGTTAAGGCAATGGTGGGTCCTGTACGAAGAGCCCATGGCAAATCTAGCTATATGGTTATAGCTAGGTTATAGCTATAGTTTGTTGTAGTTGAAAGGTAGGGATAATTAAGGAAAGTCCCTCCCACAAGGACATAATCAAATACAGCATTCTGTGACCTCTGTCTTTTATTTAGAGTCAGTTTTCTCAGTATGCAGCTGGATATGATTTTACAAAGTTGCTGTGGTAAGCTTTGTAGTTGCTAAAAATATCTATTTTATGTAAGTACATGTACCAAACACAATGTTTTACATAGCCTGCATGAAGTATAAATGCATCTGTTTGTGATGGATCCCTGTGAACATCTGCAGGTTGTCGCACTGTCTCCTGTATGCTTCATCAGCTAACGTGAAAGCACAGTTATCTTTATTATCCCTAAATCTCCCATTCCAGCTATTAAAGTACACATGACTAGCCTCTGCTGTTTTCAGAAAGGAGCACTAGATATAACTTTAATAGAGCTAAGATGAACTGTGGAGGATAAACTTAGAAAATAAAATTTTGAAAAACAAAAAGCATGTGAGTAGGCAATAGGGATTTGTGAGTTAAGCACATGATAAGTAGGTAGTTTCTTTACTAAATCAAAAAGGGTGAGACGAGAAGATTAGGTTTTAGGAAACTAAGAAAAGTTAAGATTTAGGCAATTATATACTATTAATCTCATATGGGCAAACACGTCAAACATAACAATATGTAAAGTAGCAGAGAGTTTTAAGCAGAGATGGGAAAGGATGCAGTATTTGCATTTGTATGTAGCAAAGAACACAGTGGTTAGTAAAAACACAGTGTTGCTATATGTGACTAGTGTTTTTTGGCTTTTCCTGGTTAGAGGTCGCCACAGCGAAACTCCGGTCTGCTAATGATTGGCAGTGGATTTTTACAGTATCGAGTTGCCAGCCCGATGCCCAACCTTCAAAGAAGGCACACCCATTCACGCACGCACCTACCTGCATGTCTTTATACATTACTTGACCACGGGGAGGACATGCACACTCCACATAGAAGGCACTCCAGCCAAAAATCGAAGGGGAGAACCTCTTGTTGTGAGGTGACAACGCTAACCACTGTACCACCGTAGCCTGCTATATATAATACAAATCCTGCACCATATTCTCTATCCTGATTTGTTTAATAAATGCAAACATTTTAAACTGCCATACTTTCACACAATGCCTTCTAACTATAATAATAATAATAATAATACTAAATTAATATTTACTATTATTTTTATTTTTTTAATTAATTTATACAAGTGTATTTTTAGGTCGGTGCACTTACCCTTTTCACATTGGTTCTTCCTGGATAAACTAAAGTAGCACAGCTCAGTCATTATGCATTTCATACAGACTGCATATACAGAAAAACAATGTACATTCTATGCAAAATAATTACATGCACAGAACAACCAGTATGCATTCCTTATAAACATACTTCTATAGCACAGCCCAGTCAGTGAACATTCTTTGCAAACACACTGCATACATACTACATGAATGTGCATGCATACTACATGAACAGCACAACCAGTGTTCATTCCATTCAGACAGACTGCACATACATCAAAACTGTGTGCATTCTAAGTAGGCATACTGCACAACAGTACATGATATGGGCATTCCATAGACACACTGCATGCACAGCACAGTGTACATTCGATAATAAAAGACTGCATGTACATTACATTGAGTGTGCATTCTATACAAACATACACAATACAAGTAGTTTGCATTCCATATAAGCACAGTGCAGTAGATCAGTACCACCACTGTGCATTACATGCAAACACAATGAACATTCAATAGAATCAGTCTGCATTTCATACAAACACACTGCATATATAACATGACAAGTGTGCATTCCATGCAGACACAATGCAGCAATGCAGCACAATGTATGTGCATTCTGTACTGATACATGACATACACAGCACAGCCAGTGTGTATTTTATATATATTGGACACACAATATCAGTTACCATTTGATATAAGCACGCCGCACACAACAGAGTAGAAATAGTGTGTTTTTTGTAAAGACACACAGCACATCCATGCACAGTGATTGTTCATTCCATACAATCATACCAAATGATCAGTATATTTAGTGTGCACTCAATAAAGAAACCCATCAATGTACAGTATAAGCTGCATGTGTATTATGCAGACACATAGCACATAGGACACAGCTGATGTTTATTCCATAAAAATATACTTTGTGCACAGTCCAACAACTTGGATTCCATACAGTCACCCTGTAGCAACCAACAAGTGTGCATTCTTCACAAATGCAATGCATGCACAGAAGAATCACTACACTTTCCACACAGATCCAACACCACACACACAAATACAAAGCATAAACACCTGACTAGTGTGCATTCTGTACAAAGTCATTGCATGCAGAGCAAAACCAATGTGCATTCCCTCCAGACAAAATAAACAAAAATAAGACTGTCTGTTTTTTCTGCAATTGCACTGCACTTTGTACAGCAACAGCTTGTGTGCATTCACTAACAATATACTGCACACATATCAGAAACAGTAAGCATTACATACAAACATAATGCACACTCAACACAACCAGTGACCACTATATACAAAATGCAGAGGACAGCAGAACAAGTATAAATTCTGTAGAAACACAATGGATGCTCAGTATAACTCATATGGATATCATATAAACACACAAAGTAAAACACAGTCAGTATGCATTCCACACAAACATTCCATAGTCCTACAAGAATCTGTGCACATTCCATATAAGCACACTGTACACACACAGTGGGTATGGGGTTTATTATTTCTGCAAAAAAGAAGGAGCTCCACCAGACTCCAGAAAAATGATCCCAGATGAAGGAAAGTCCAAAGCCAAAATAGTAATTATAGTTCCAAAGACTCCAACAAATGTGAAACTCAGAAATCAAAATCTTCTATATGTATGTGTTTGTTTCTCACAGCTCAGATCACAGCACAGGCACATCTCAAATAAAATGACACAGCTTGTGCTAAAGATCAAAAACATGACAGATGTTCCCTAAATCCAGCAAGCAGGAACACAAGCAAACACCAACAATAAATGATTATAATACAGGGAAGTACCAAAGTAAGAACAGTGACTACAATTCATAAACATAAGCTGATTACCAAATTAAACTAAATACCTCAAATAATGCTCACTTTTGTACCTCAGTGCTGACCAATTCCATGTAATATAATGAACTGCTACAGTAATGAAATTAGAAGTCCACCTACTCTGCTGTGATGAGCAATTTGTTTATTTTTTTAGCAATCTGTAAATCTACTTCTGTGTTAAAAAGCATCTATCTATAGCATCAAAGATGCCCTTGCATGTAAATGTGAACATTCAAGTGCAATCAGAAGGATGTTTCTAGCAATTTCCTTTAGGCCCGTTATTCTAATCAACAATGCATGCAGACTCTTCTGTGATAAATTAGCTATCAGTATGGCATTGTGCTCTAAAGGACTAAATGTTCTTCCTGGCTTGTTGCTTCAGAAAGCTTGCTATTAGTTGGAAGTGATTTTGTAATCATTATGAAATAACATTCAGTATTAGTTCAGACAATAATGTATTACAGTATACATAAATATATGGATGTGCATGTCTGCATGTCTAAGTGCGAGAATGTCTACATGCATGTGTGTTTGCATGTTTGTGTGCATATATATATATATATATATATATATATATATATATATATATATGCACACTGCTGAGAAAGTAAAACATGACCTAAAATCAAATGCATGATGTGCTGTTAAATTTGCAGTTTCCTTTCAATTACATACAAGTCTTTATTTTAGTATAGTAAAACTGCCTGACTGTATTTTTGTCATTTCAAAACTGTATAAAGAATTTCAAGCCTTCCTCCTAGAGCAACTCCATTAAATGATTGCCTCTAGTACATTACTAACAACAGTAGGAAGGCCATTGCAAACCCTGGGACATGACAGTGCATACCTGTTAATACAAACTTACTGAAATATATGAGAAGTTTAAGTGAATGATGCTGGTATATGTTTTATTCTCCCACATTATATAACTGGATCTGTGAAATCACGGGTACTAAAACAAAAAAAAAAAAATCAAAACAAAACAAAAAACAAAAACAACCCAAAAAAAACAAAGAAGTAGAAGTTTTGCATTCTGATATGACCTTCTCAGAGCAGCAGATCAACAAATCCACAAACAAAAGTTGACGTTAAGCAGACAAAAACTACCATCCATATCCACTTCAGGGGATTTGAACAATGCATAGAAGATGGGGAACAGAAACAACTGAAGCATTCATCAGGAATAAGCTTTGTATACTTTATCAGAACAGTGCAACTTTTTTGGAACACATTCTTTGTTGGCAAGCAAGGACTTAAAAATTGTATTTTGGTAGTACCACATACTTTTAGCCCAATATTGCAATTGTAAAATTCTTCAGAAACAACTGAAACATTGTAAGACAGTAGTTATCATCTCTGTCTGAACTGTTACTTGCGCTGTCATGGTCCAGAGAATATGGAAACATTATTGCAATGATTCCTGAAAATGCAAATTACAAAGGCTCATTACAAGTTGCAAAGCCAGAGAGAATGAGACATGAGTGAAACAGATGTGTTCATTAATGCAAATGTAACTCTGTAGCTATAGGTGTGACAATTAAAAAATAAATACAAATTTAAAAAGCCCAAGGTTATTTACATGCCTTACTCTCTTTCGTTGTTTCAAATGCTTTTTTATCATCCAGGCATTGCTTGAATCCTCCTTTAATTTACTTTTCTATTGACACAATGAAAAAAAAAGCACTCACGCAAACACACTGTAACACACATTTCTGTTGTTTTGGACCATTCAAATACTATAGTCCGTAAAAATAAACCTCACTGAAATGGATGTGTAACACTGTAGCTGTAGGTGTAACAATTAAAACAAATCACAGATTTAATGAGAGACATGTTATTTACATGGCTTCCTCTAGTCTATTAATGTAAATGCTCTATTTATCTCCAAGGCATAGCATGATTTATCCTTTCATTTACCTTTCTGCCAACAAAATGAAAAAAAAAATGCACACAATGTAATGTGCACTGCTCTTAAATTTTCTTCATCCCTTCAGACAATCAATGCCTTGAAAACAAAAAATGGTAAAGCCCCATTCAACAGACCCTCCTTTATACAAAAGATTAATGATTTCACGTTTTCTTTTCTCCTGTTCAGCAAAAATGTGAGATTACTGGCCCAAATTACTTTTCTGGTGCTCTGACAAAATTACTAATCTTTGTTTAGAACATTTCTCTGACATTGATGATTGATAGCATACCTTTATACAACTCTGCATTCTTATTTAAATAGACCAGGGCTGCAACAAATGTGACTACTAAGGCTTATCAGGCCAACTGACAGCAAAGGAATGGATGAAAAAGGGACTTATTTTATCAGATCTATCAGTTTGCAGACTCTATATATGTCATTTTGTCATAAATTATTTTCTATAACTTAAGGAAGACCACAATGTAGGAGACAAGAACTTCCATAAATAATCATGTGTTGAAACAAATGTTCAAAAATTCCATTTGCCATACAGATGGTGAAGCTTATCTTTTCCATTCATCTGAACATTATGTGTGATAATAACCTTATTAGACAAATAGAACCAATGAGTGTGCAGTTATTTTCATAGATCTTATACAGCTGTGGTGCTTAATGGTGATAAATACACTTACAGTCTAATGTCTTAAAACCATAATATTAGTTTAGTTTCAGAACCAATAGTGCCTTGTAGTCCTCAACTAAAAGTCATTCATGGGGCCTAGCAGCATTTCACTTTTGCTGTCTCATCTCGATAGCCAGTGTTGTGAATATCATCTACTTTTTTGAGTAGTCTCAAGAATGTACTTGTAAAAACGATGGCAAACTACAATTTATTGTACAGCATTTTTGTACTTACATAGTTGAGCTCTGCTGACATTTTTAAACTCAAGTAAAATGCACTCTTGAGTGATGTTCCTGGAACCTATATATTGGAGCTGTAATAATCTACTAACATTCTTATAAATGATCAAATAAAAAAAAACATTGCTGATAAATATACTGCTTGCTAATAAGTTACTGACTATGAAAAGTAATTCTTACATAGGTGACAATAAAATCTTATAGCCCAGTGTTGTCACAAGGTCTAATCCTGTCTATATTACCCAGTTGTTTAATTCCCTTGTGGGAGATATTCCATTTCCAGGTGATATAATTGTTACTATTTATGCAGATGGCTGAAAATACACTAAAACAATTTCCGTTTTCAGATTTTTCAGTTTGTTCTGAAGGTTTTCTGTGTCTGGATAAATGAGAGTGTTCTACACGCTAACATTCCAAAGACTGCATTCACTACTCTACACAATAAATATTTGCACTTAAGATCTCAATTGCTTACTCTGGATGACCAGCAAAGTGGTTTAGAGGCATAATATAATTCCATCTTAATTTGAGCTATATGATGGTAAAATATGTTCATCTGCCAATGGGAGTGAAGTGGTTCCCTGAAGGCTTTTTCTGATAGACTGTCATTTTTAATGTTTCATATATATATATATATATATATATATATATATATATATATATATATAGAGAGAGAGAGTATAATCCAGACACAGAATATGCTGCCTCATTAAATGCTTTATTGATAATGCGGTTCATATCTCTTCATTCAGAATCTTGAATCCATATGACAAACTGTCAAAAAACTGTCTAAATCCACACATTACACATTATACAATCAATATTAAACATATGCAAAAGTTGGCAATGCAATCCCCGCATGCACTCCCTGTGTTGCGGCCTGCATTCTCAAATCCACACTCACTAATATATAACCTATGAGATGAAGGAATGCTTAATTTGTTTTTTTACGACATGCAGTAAAACATGTATGAACTTGGAATTAGAATACAAAACTGCTGGGGGAGTGGTGAAAGCTGCAAGTGTCCTGCATTCCATGCAAAACAACTCACAATATCTTTACTTGTTTAATTAACCAACCTCATAAAAAATGGGCACTACTTATAGGTCTTTTTATATGTGAAATAAGACAGTCTATGTATAAAAATATATATGAATGAAAGTCCAGTACACATAGGAAATACTTAAATCTATCTGTTGGAACTATTTATTCTTAAGAACACATGCACTTGTAGTTTGCTGTCCTGATAAACTAGTATTTTGTATTTCCTTCACAAATTCATTTATAAAACTGAAAATATGCAGATGAGATTAATATTATTTATTAGCATACTTAAATCTGTCCTAATTCGATCAAATTAGTGATTTTTTTTCCACATCTTAGAAGAGTCAGGAGTGACTTGGTCCTAATATGGAAAGTCATGAATGATGACTTTTGTTAGTTTCCCTAGGCTAAAGAAAAGTAGCATTCATCCAAATTAAATCTAAAAAGGCATATGCCTGTCAGTGTGTGGAGAACTAATTGCAATACTGCGGTGGAGCCTGTTCAGAGTTGCTTGCCATCCGCTGATAAAGGTTGCTCCTCAGTAGTCAATATCTAATGAACGTTATGGGAGAAATGAACAAATCATGGGAGGAAGGGTAATGAAATTCCTATTTCCTGTCATTATTTGTTAGAAAGTACTTGATTAACACTAATGCAATAGCATTGTATCCAACAAATTGGTTTTAGACAAATGAAAAAACAAAGTGTTGTGATGGGGTTCACAAAACAAGAATTACATTGTGACATGTGATGTTAAAATTGATAACGTTAGAGTAGATATACCTGGATGATTTTCAAAGATGCAAACATGGATATCAGCATCAATGTGTGGGGGTTAATTCCCTTATTGAAATAAAATGTTAGTTCCTTTACCAAAACACGCATACTTAGGAATTATTAAAATAAATTCTGCAAATGTACATCAGGTACCATTATAAGCTACTTTATTTATATTTTGTAATATAAACAATGCCAGCAGAGAAAGGTGAGAGTCAACCTGATCTGTATAAATGTAGCATGTAGTCAGTGGTGGATGATCCTCCCCTTTCCTCCATGTGCCAGAAGTGTACAATAGTGCCAAAACAATTTTATCTGCCCCGACCCATTCTAGCAATTCATTCCACCGATGAAAGTCCTTTCTATGAAAGAAGAGCTGCTTCCTAGGTTACTATAATCTGATAGTCATACGCTCTGCTACCCAACATGCACTTCCTACACAGGCCGATTCTATCAGGCATCCACTTTAATGCCTTATTTATTCTATCACTGCTGTAATACCACACTTTAAAATGCTTTTAGTTCACTATTCCATCACCCTGCAACATTATTCTGGCTGCTGTTTATTACCATGTTCACTACTGTCTTCTTTCTCCTTGTAAAATCACAAGAATTGGATGCGGTATTCCTGCTGCTGATCTACAAAATTGGCATCCCCACATTCCTATCCTTTGATGCTACAACACTGATTATGCATCATGATATTTTACTTGCCTTTGTTGGTACCATACTGCACTATACTCATGACTCGTGTTCTCTGTATTGATTACCCCCAAGTTCTTCTGTTCTGGATTTTTTGAGTTACCCTCAGTTTTATTGTACTCTTGACTCATCATTCCACAAAGGTGCATCCCAATAGATTGAGATGGGTAGTAACAGAGTTCTAATGTTGCTGACCATGCTGACCATGCATTCACCTTCAGTCTCCTCAGGTGCCTCTCAGATAATTCCCTCACATGTTGTTTGCAGATACAGTCATTGATCCAATGTTTTCTGCCCTGTGAGAAGATGTTTGCAAATGTTTTAATAGCACTGGCTCTGTGTTTGGTGCCTGCAGGATGCCACTTGTCACCTTTCCTCACATGGAGCAGTCATTACACTGTCACCCTGTTGTCTTTGCTCTTGAATCACATCTCTACTAAGCAGCACATTTTGCAGGCAACAAGTGCCCTGTCATTTTTTTGCAAGAAATCTTCAGCTGTCAGTAGGACCTTAATTTGATCATGATAAGGGAGGATGTGGGGAAGAAAATTTATTTGATAATGATAGGTTTTGTTTAAGCTTCCATGCAGGGAAATTGTTAAGTAATAAATTCCTTGATATAGTTTCACATTTTTAGATTTCAGTGCAAGTAGGAAAGGGGATACAAATATGAGACTGTAACTAAAGATCTGTTGTATAGATGCATGGAGTTTAACCATGTTGGAAAGTGTTCAACAAAAATTTGCAACAATAATATTAAATGACAGTGACCACCCATATAATTTTTGATTAGAGCAGACTAGCCTCTATTCTTTTAATTTTAGATATTTGAGAGGTAATTTTTGTCTTGCCTACAGGGTTTTTAAAGATAAGATTATACTTTTAAAATAACCAGTTGTATGACTGTATTAAAATCAAAAACTGTTTTATATTCTTCGCTTAGTTTTATATGTCAAAGTGAAACATTAAAATCTTTTAAAAATATTTTTGACAAATAGATTGGCATTTGGTCTCTATTTAGTATTACAAACTATTTTAGCCACAGCACATTTTTACTACTCAAACTAGCCATTCAGTTACTGAAATCATTTCAATATACTTTAAGCTTAGGCTATATTATTACCACTACAGAAGGGCCTTCCTAAAATACTCAAGTGATGCATTAAATTGCCGTTAACTGTGATTAGCTTCCCTTGAATCTCACTTTGCTTTCTCTACAGTGTTATCCATTGTGCATCTGCAGCAGAGAACTCATATGAGAAACGTGATGTTGCAAGCTTAGGTGCTAAATAATCCTGGAAATGCAAAGTAATAT